>NC_044496.1:38046271-38321271 GCF_902362185.1 Chanos chanos
CAACACTGATGCATTGGCATCTAACAGAGATGGGCGATGCTAGGACGTCTCTCTGGATCTGGCCTAATCTCACAGAGCCTGCTCTTACAACCCCCCACAGCAAGTATTCATACACACACACACAAACACATACACACTTACACACTTACATACACTTGCCAATAACATCTTACCATATCATAAGGAAAGCAACGACCCCACAACATTCCAAATTGAGCAACACAGATAAATATGTAAAATTTAAATGTGCGTCACTCAAATATGAAGCAATTCAGACACTCGGGAGTGTTGTTAATGTCAGACAAACTTTTAAGACGCTGTATCTCTTTTAATGGAACTCATGTCTGTTGTCTTTGGAAAGCTGTGAATTTTCTCAGAGCCAACTATGCAGCGGCGTGAGAAGTTGTTTAAGTAGCTCCTTAACCACCGCTCCTCGGGGAGAGACTGGAGCAGTTTCAGCCTCGTATTCAAAAAGGACATCACCTGTCCCACGGCTCTGAAAGGCTGCGATGATAGAGGTCACATTCAATAAGCGTTCTCCTGGGAGACCCCTCAGTGATAGAAGTCCCTTCAAAGCAACACTGTGCCGTGTGAGCATTGTGTGAAAAAAATGTTGGGTCGTCTGGTCAGGGAGAGTCGGGCTAACTTTCTCAGGCAGCGGACGCCAGCGGATCGCCCTCCTCGAGTTACATTAGAATGAGACCAGCGGCCATATTTACGACAAGCTCTCGCCGAATGGTCGCGCTTTGATTTTCTTTTTCTTTCAGGAATCGGGGTATCAAATGAATTCAAGGATGTTTTCATATCAACATGGTGGAAAAAAAAGAGCCGACAAAGCTCGAGAGGAAACAACAATAAATCAGCCACCCCCTCCCCCCCCCCATTTGGGGAGACGTTTCCTTGTGTTCATATTTATGATCAAATAAAAGTCATGCATTTTCACCACGGAAAATGTATTCCACGGTCCTGTCAGAAGGTAACCCTTTGAGGAGAAATATGACGGGAGTGGTTCTGTGAGCGGTTATTTGCCTGTTTTGTGCCTATTTGAGCTAAAAGTTACGGCTGTTAGGGTAAATCTACACTTTATCTGAGACACAGTGAAAACAATCCGAAATACCAGGGAGTGAATTAGGTGCTGGCAGTTTTCAGAGCACCAAGACAGACTCACTCCTCGGAAAGAGAGAGAGAGAGGGAGAAGGAGAGAGAGAGAGAAAGAGAGAGAGTCTGCCCTGAGTAAGATGGTTTCAATCCTTCCGGGTGCCTTCCCTCCACCAGGATATCCTCCCCTGCCACGGACCCAGCATTACCCATGAGGCCGCTGGAGTGCAGTGGGCTGCCCATTGTGATCGGGCCTGAGTGCTGAGGTCATAGGAGGGAGGGGGGCCAGACAAGCAGGCACTGTTCATATCCTTTAAGATATGAGATCAAGTAAATCAGAATTAGACATCTGGGTTAGTCCTCAGGAGTCCAGATGACTAGGGCTCCTCACCCAGTACACACTGGTACCAGACAGGCGACACGCCGGGAGGGGAGAATGAAAGCAAAAAAAAAAAGCAAGAGAGAGAGAGAAACACTGTTGTTTGGAATGATTGTGTCAACAAGCATTTCTCACGTATTTGGTCCCAAGCACGCCATGGTTTATGTGGCGGTTAACCTGGACTGGGGGGACAAAGAGAGAGAGTTTATGTGTCTGTAAAAACACAGGAGATTAGAGACATCAGACACAGTGAGGTCTTATTAGGCAGCTGGGATCCACAGAGCCCCCATCACGATTGCTGTTACTCTATCACTCCCTTAAAGAGAGTCATTTTTCACCAGCTGCCCAAGGCTATAAAGACAAGAGACAAACCAATTGATTTTAATCTGGCTGTCCTGTCAGGAGAGCCCAGGAGAACGGACATATGGAGATGAATTTCTTCAGTGCTGGTATTGATAAGCCTGCTGATTCATGCTCTGATCTTCAGTGAGATGGAGAGGAGACGAGAAAGATGAGCTAATGTAATACAGTTTGCTTCTGTATGTGTGTGTGTGGGAGTGAGTGTGTATGTGTGTTTCTCTTTCATTAAAGGGTGTTTTCTGTTGTTTTTCAGTTTGCATTCTCTTGTCTCTCCCTTTGGTGCTTCAAATAATATACAATATGAGTACAGTGTGACTGCGTGTGTGTGAGTGAGTGAGTGAGTGTGTGAGTATGCATATGTACATGCACGTGCTGTAAGGAATTCTAGCGTACTTATGAATTCCTTTTGTCATTTATGAGCACACTGACTGTACACGGCCTTTCTCATGCTGTATTATCAGTCAGGCCTTTTATGGAGATGGATCACTTGGACACATTTATTCCAGTCCATGGGACCATAGGATACCTCAGAAACTGCTGTGTCAGGAAAGAATCCTACCAAAGCACAACACACTAATGGAACTCCAGCAGTACATGAGAGCGTATGGGATTTTTGGAAAAGACAACAAGGAATGGAATTTACTGTCACCGTTCAAAATGTAGCTAGTTCAGGCACAACAACAACTCAAGCTTGTATCTCTGCTCCAGTTTGTTTGGGTTGTATTCTATTCGCAGTCACGTGTACATTCAGTCTATTGTTATCCATTGGTCGAGTTTTGAAGTGTGCCATCATGACTTTACAACGAATGCCCTCCATGGCTGATGGGACAGGCAGGGACTTGCCCATCAGTAGCACTCTCATGCCAGGGTTTCTCCTTCCCTCACTTCCTCTGCTCTCCTGGGCTCTCAGACATCTAGCACTGGGCCAACTAGCCTTGACTGGAGCTCCCTTGTTTTTAGACTATGATTCAAAGCTTCCTCTATCCCCTCTCTCTCTCACTCTCTCCTGATTTATTTCACTGGACTGGGAATGGAAGAGAAGCACAAGTGGGGAAAGCTCCATTACTGCCCTTCTCTGTACACCACCAAACGACAAGTGACTCCTCTGGGAGGAGCGGACCCAGGCCAGGGCCTGGGGGTCGGAGTGGAAAGTGTGCCCGTGGTGCCTGAGTAAATCATTCACGGCGAGAGAGCAGGGTCACAAGAGGTTGACCTGGGCCGCGCCGGCGAGACTTAAATCACTCCACCTCCATGGGTGGAGAGAGACAGCGTGAGGTACATAATGAAAACAGCATGCGCCAGTAGACATGGCCTGTGCTTTAGTCCCAGACTGAGCTCCACAGTGACCGAGGTCTGGTCCTCACAAAGTGAGTTTGCTTACAGGCAATGAGCAGAACAGAAATTTATTCAACCAGAGGTCAGTGCCCCTGATATTAAACAGATTCAACATCCAAGACAAGATATGATCACTCAATGAGCAACTTACAGATTTTTGTCTTGCATGTTCAGCTGTTCGAAGATCCTGTGACATTTGAAAAGCCATTTAAATAGTTTATCCATTCCCGAGACAGAGGATGTGATTCAAGAAAATTACTGGAATTACCATAACACAAATTTTGAGAGCTTGGGGAAGAGGCCAATGGTAAGGTTCAGTCAGCCTGACGAGGGACTTTCAAAGTGATAGTGCACTATCAGTGATGTCCAGTCCCCTAATCTGGGCCTGACTGTGGTATGCACAGGGTCTGAAGGCTCCAGGGAGTCCAGTCCAGAGCAAGGGAAAAGAGGGAGCAGGGGAGGTGGCTGGCTGACTGTTGGTTGTGTCTGCCCCCTCCTTGGTAGTCTTGCCTCCCCTATTAACAGAAATGGGTCTGATGACATGCTCTTCCTGTGTAGGCCTTCTCCAGGTCCCTCTCTGACGGGACGGAGGGGCCCAGGGCCCTGCCTCTATTTTTGGGAGGCCTTCTTGGAGCCGGACACCCTGTCTCCCTAGGACGGACTGTCTGCTGATAGCCTATCATGCGTTGGCTTTTAGAGGGGGAGCCGCGTGCCATTTACCAGTCTGACGCCAGTCCAACCAGTTATCATTATCAGCACAGCTCCAGACACTAGATTAACTGGTACAGCTGCTAATGAGCATCCTAAATGAAGTCAGAGGGAGAGAGAGAGAGAAACACACAGCAGTAACAATCCACAATTACGCCACTGCCTACAAAAAAAAAAGAAAGAAAGAAAAACATTTAAACTTTTGATGGCCTGCTGCTTTACCAAATGGAATGGGGCACTGCATCTGAATGTATCAGAATTGCACAATTTTTTTCTGTTGTGTGTTTGACACTGGTAGCGAAGACACACCTGTACCCATAAGATATACATTATATATGAGACAAGAGGAATGACCTTGTGTACTTTGGTACTCACGACACTGAGGACACTGTGGACAAATGTTAGGGATATGTCATAAACAGTACAACCTGTGTTGATTTACAAACTATTTCAATGTGTATATGCCCATGCAAATGAATGAGAACTTTGACTATGCTAAGATGAAAATAGCCAAATCGGTGGTTGGTCACTAAACTTTCAGATCCCAACTCCACCACCTCCTGACTGGGGCCAGGTGTCCGAGGGAAAGAATTCTGGGCACTATCCCTTGGACTGGTTGTGAGGGCCAGGGTCTCCTTCCCTCTGACTGCTTGTTGGCGGTCACTAACCGTCAGGGGCCTGTGCAGCCGTGGGTATCATTGCTTAAATAACACTCCACTCCAGGCATGTTATATTGCTCAACAATGCCAGGCAGCTCATAGCGTGAAACGATGCGGTGGCTGACTTTACATGTATTAGAGGAAGCATGTAGGAATCTAACCCACCTACACTGACATAACTGCATTGAGAAACATTGAGAAAATGGAGATTTTTTTTTCTTTCAAGTATTAGGCTGAGGTAAAATGGTGTAGCTTCTTACACTTTGATTTCTCTATAATATACAACTAAAGATATTATTTTTAAATTTTACATGACAGAAGTAATCAGCGGTTTGGTAAGGTGTCATGTGAATGTATTAAATTTTATTAACTTTCAGTAGCGATAGACAGAGACACTGAATGAATGACAATGAATAATTACATGTGTATATAGTAACAGTCTAGCAGAGTGTCTGGGAGGTGTGGTGAAAACAGGGAGCGGTAGCCCAGTGGAAACCAGTGCCCAAATACTTGTGAGGGAACAGCTGAGCACATTCATGACTAGAATATAGTGTGTCTGCTTGTGCGTGTGTGTGTATGTGTTTGCACATGTTTTTGTCTGTCTGTTTGTCTGTCAACACTATGTCGTTTTCTTATATTACATACACAATCTTGTACACATACAGATACATATAGGCATAAGTAAACACTTACAATCTTTACATTTATTAATGTACGTACTGTATATAATAATCTGTTATGGTCATAATTGCAATGCTTGTGATTATCTACAAAACTTTTCATAGTCTCGCAAGTGATATGGTCCGAAATGTTCTGCTTTTAGATGGTCTCTTCATGTTTTCTTCAGGTTTTTAAACATTCTTTTGGATTTAGCACATCTAAAACCCTTACCTCTGACCCACATGGCTGCTTTTGAAAAGGTTCCCTCAGTTATTGAGAAGAAAAGCAGGATATTACAGAGCCTGTAAGCACTCGCACAAACATAACCCTCTGTTCAATTACTCTGACATCGAAAAATGCTGTCGATCTACACTAATAAAGTCTGTAGAAGAGCCAAATTCCAAAAGTAACAAGAAAACATAATCAACTTTCTGTCCCAGAGGCAAAAATTAACAACCCGCGCAATGGGGAGATAGGCCCACGTCATCATCCCAAACCTTCAATTAAGGAGGAATCCAACACATGGATTGCATTTTATGCGACAGGCTATAACCAAGGAACAGCTACTGAACTTTCCTATCCGTGAATTCTCTGCCTTCACCCGCGGAATCACACAATCCTCATGCTGACTAGCCAATTCATACACACAACTGAATGGGCAAATCCCTGATCACCGTAGGACTGGATTGGGTAAACAAACGTACATAGCTGGCACTGTGGCGGGAACCAGCCTGGCTCTTTTTTTTTTTTTTTTTTTTTTTTTTAAATAAAGTTTTTAAAATCTTATAAAAAAGTGTCTGTGCTGGGATGATGTCATATTTGGAATTGGGTTTTTAAGGAGGGTTGGATTTTACTAGCGTTTGGGAAACATTAAAAAGTACAGCGGTTCACACTGGGAGTGTTTGTGTTCTGTCCAACACCCTCCCCTCCCTGTCCGCCCGTGTCCCTAAAACTCAGCCACAGTTACCCCTAGGATTGCCAACACGTTTTCAGTAAACATCCAGAGCTTGGTTATTCTCACTTTAGCCCTGTAGGAACTTTTACTAGGCACTTCTAGCTCCCACCTTTTTGTTTATAAACTCTCTCTCTCTCTCTCTCTCTTTTTTTTTTTAATTGAGTTTTTTTCATTTTTTGGTGCCTTTAACAAAACCGGTGGGCTTGTGGTAAGTCCGTAATCCAGTATTGACGGAGAGTGTGTAGAGTGTGTTTAAAGCTTACATGTGAATGTTTACCCTGAGTGTGAGGACTGGGTCTTCCCAAGGTGTGAAAATCTAGCCAGTGCCAGTTTACTTTGGCTGGGTCTCTTCACCCCTGTGTGTGTTGGCATCTTTTCATTCCTTACTGTAATGTATCCCAGTTACTACTATGAGCAATCCAAAGGCAAACTTTATGAATGTATAAATCTTCAAACACACACATGCACACACACTCTCTCTCAGTAATTATGCTCTAGTCATACATTGCTCTAGTTAATGCATTGCGTTCTCCACACAGTTATGAATTGTGCTGCTTTGTCAATGGAGTATTTAATATGGCAGTGCTGTCTTTCTGGCCAGACACAGAGAGCCTATACATACAGGATATTGTGGCACTTCCAGTACCATAAAAACTTCAGTAGAGAGAAGTTTGATATTACTCAAGCTTTAGTTTTATACCTGAACCTACTTGGGAATTAGCTATACAATAATCTCTTCAGAGGTACCATTACACATAATGAAGCTGACAAAACTGAGCAAGGACTATGAGAAGTTTTGTTTGGTTTTGGGATGGGAGAGAATGGTTTAAAACGTTCTGTTTCTCACCGTACGGCTGTTGAAGTCCTCGTTTTTTTAACGTGCCTCTAATTTGAACGTAGATAGGACGTGCGTGTGAGTGTGTTTATATCAATCAGGCAGGGACAGCTCTATTAGACTTTTGACATTATGGTTATCTGGCTCCCAAAGACAGACTGTCTCCATGACCCACTGAACAAATGCTGATAAAAAGCTGGAAAATATTTTTCTTCACACAGACCGAGTCTCTCTGGCTTTGACGCTCTTACCAAGTCACATGAGGGGACTCAGGCTCGCCGTCTCTGTTGGTCAGGAAGAGAGAAAGGGAAAAAACACTGTACTCTCAGATAACCGCACTATTGATCTACCATCTCAACCCTGAGCCCCTAAAAAAAAAAGAAAGAAAGAAAGAAAGAAAGAAAGAGAGAAAGAAAGAAAGAAAGAAACAAAAAAATTATTATGATTTGATAGACAGTAATCTGAATCTGTTACTTGTGCGTGCCCAGAGTAGAGCAGAGCAGTGCAGGTGAGTTTTGGTGACTATGTGTCCTAGTGCTAAATACTGAACACAAACGCTAATTAGAGTGGCAACAGGGATCTTCAGGATTTGTCACTGTTTGGAATTAGCTGGAATTCCTCTCTCATATCTGACTCATTAGCTTCAGCTTTCTCACACTTGTGGAAGGAGAAAGAGAGCGTGTATGTGTGTGTGTGTGTGTGTGTGTGTGTGTGTGTGAGAGAGAGAGACAGAGAGAGAGAGAGAGAGAGAGACCAGCAATGCCGCTGTGCCTGTAGCGTGCTGAGGTCATAACCCCTGGCAGCCCATAAATCAATGGAAGGGAAGGTGGAATGGGGAGAGTCAAGTTTGAGAGAGTGATGGATTACAACCCCAGATTACAGGATTATAACCCAATCCCCATCCTCTGAGTTCTGTCGGACTGAAGGGCAGACTGAAAATAAAAACATGTTGAAGCAAAGTTCTCACCTTTCATATCAAGTTCTGCAAATATATCACAAACTGACATAAAACTGTAAATATATAAACTTACGTCTATAAAACTGCACTGAAGATATACCTGAAAACACACTAAAAAAAAGTCTCCTTCATCTGTGAAACTATCTCTAATTTTTGTGGCAAGCTTTTTAAACATGTTTTCATTTTTAAGTCAGGCCATTGTGTCACGTTGCGCGGGTCAGTACTGCACAGAACAACAGTTCTCGGTCTGAGTGAATGGTCTTGTCCGACCCACGGGCCTTTTGGTTCGGCTCCTGACAAAGGTCCCGGTTCTCAGGCTCCAAGAGAGGGTGAATGGGAATGTAATGGGCCAGATGAACAGGAATGTGATGGTGGAGCCTGTGCTCTGACAGCTGGTCCCTGGGGGTATGAATTAGCCTGACTGATACAAAGGGAAGATGACATACATGCTGCCTCAGGCTCTGTCTGCCTCGACAGCCCGTCTCCAACACAACCAAATGAATCAAATTGCCTTCAATTAAAGATTTAACCATCTCTCTTTGCCTCTCTCTCTCCCCCCCCCTTTCTTTCTCATTCTCTCTTTGTCTCACTCTCTCTGTTTGCATTCTCTATGATTCATGACACAAACTTGTGTCACACTGGTATTTAGAGGAAGTTTAAACTTTATGAAGGGAAAGACTCATTTTTTTATATCAAAAACAACGTCATTATTAAATGCCTATCGTAGGGTGTAGAACAGAGTTCACATCAGTGAAACATAAACCCCATCACAGATGGGTCTGTCTGCCTGCCATTTTATTCACTGAAACCCCTGCCGTGTAATGTGGGGCATTGAGTGGATCTAACAGTGGATTCCCCACTGCCCCGGTGCCCTCCACCCCCACTGTGTCCACAGTCCTAAGTGTGTCTGCCTGTTTCTCATTACTATCTGTCCATACCAAACTCCCTCCCAATTTCCTTATGCAGAATGAATGACTCCTGCTCTTTGAATATACGGGCTCTGTCACAGCCTGGTGCGTTTTACTGTTGTGTAGCCTGCCCTGTTTTCAAAGCTTCTCCAACCACATCTAGTCTGCCTCACAGTATGAACTTACAGCCAGTCTGAGTATTCCTCGCTATCCCTTTTTTGTTTTGTTTTGTTTTGTTTCGTTTAAATCTGTTTAAACATTTCACTACAGCGCTGAAGTTAAAAGAGCAGCGTCTCAGCTTTTTGGCTTGCCTTCATTTTATTACCGATAATCTCTGTGTTGTTTTGTAGTTTTAAAATATTCTTGCAGTTGAAATTAAGACTTTGCACATAGTTTGGATTTCAATGAACATACTTTTGCCATCGTTTTTTTTTTTTTTAAAAAAGTACATGTTTTCTGTGCTGAAAATTTGACACATCCTAAGCACTTTATTACATTCAGGACCAAATGTTCCAACCAGTCTTTGAGTGGCTGTTCCAATAAGAATACTTTAAGCATCTCACTCTCTGTGTCTGTGTGTGTGTGTTGGAAGCACTTCTTGTAACTGATCAAAGGAAGTTTATGTTTCAACTGTGCCACAACACCAAGACAGGACATTAATATCTGAGATGCCTTTCCTCAGATCCCATTTTTCTTCCACGTTTCCTGTGGCTCATGTCTGCACGTATCTCTCAGTTGTGTTTAATTTGATTTGCTCTCCTCTTCTTCTGAAGTGTCAGTCCTACCGCAGGCTGCCGTGACCACAACAGTATTACCCCCAGGGTCTCCAGGGGTGCGGACAGTTTGCCCCACCAGTCAGAGGAAGAGAAGCGGGGATAGGCTGATGGAACAGCTGTGCCCTGTTTTCAGCCCCCCGACTCGATTACCTTCTCCTCTTTGAAGAGGTCTTTCCTTACACACTTTCACACATGCAACACACATTAGGATCCGACCAGAGGAGCGGTAGCACAGGACAGAGGGTTCAAAGCCCCAAAAATCTTCTACTCCGCATTCTTTCAAGAAACAAGACATTTGTGAAAAGCGCCGGAGAGATGCCATGTACTGACACCTTGAAAGTGGAATGTCAGGAATGGTTTGTGTAAATGCTTCAGACGGGTATTTCTACAGGAATTATTAACCCTAACCATATACACTGTCATTCACTTTTCATACAGGTTTTGTGAATGGTGGTACAGCTGATGAAATGATGAGGTACAGACAGCTTGAAACATATCAGTACAGAATAAGGAGCAGCCACACACACACACATACGCACACACACATTTATGCATGTACATATATACATGTGTACACTCCGCTCAAAAGAAAAAGATAATTAAAAGAAAAGATCCATTTTGTACAAAAATCCATATTGGATGCCTTTTTTTTCTCTCAGTCATATAATCCAAACATTACAATAGCAGAAATCACACAATGTGCGTGTCACGAGGGAGAAAGCATTTAGTTCTGCTTCTTTAAGAATAAAATTTAAATTTAAATACATGTTTTGTTTTGTATGTTTGTATGTGTGTTTGTATGTATCTATAATTAAAATAAAATTAAAAAAGAGAATAAATTTTAAATATACGTTTTGTGTTGTATGTTTGTATGTGTGTTTGTATGTACAATTAAAATAAAATTTGAAAAAAAAAGAGAATAAAATTTAAATGTAAATATATGTTTTGTGTTGTATGTTTGTATGTATGTATGTATAATTAATTTTTTTTAAAAAAAAGAGAATAAAATTTAAAATTGTGAGATACGAGAACAGAAATCAAACAATTTACCACACATGGGTACAAGCAGCCAGATGAAGTGTGGGACATTTCTGATTTTCTGCTCAAACTCCTTTCATCTGTGGAAAGTTAGGGGAAGGCATGCATTATTATCATCATTAGAATGAGTTATTTCTCTGACTGTGGCTTTGCACACGTTTCACAGGAAAGTGCGAGAATGATTTAAAATGCAGTGCAGCTCTGCAATAACAGTTTTCTTTGCCTCGTCTGACATGTGATTGAGTTACAGAAGAGAATGGATTTGCAACAGGTGCCTCTAACACAGAGCAGGCATGAGAGCTTCCATACCGTCCCTCAGTAACCTCTCTGAACCTGCCAGGGAAACCCGATTCCAGCTCACACACTGGCAAACACCACTCCTACTGATACACTTTTGGCTGGAGCCGTGTGTGTGTGTGTGTGTGTGTGTGTGTGTGTGTGTGTGTGTGTGAGAGAGAGAGAGAGAGAGAGAGAGAGAGAGAGAGAGAGAGAGAACAGGGTCACTGAGGATCATATACAAAGTCAGCTGCCAATTCAAAGCTATTTCAATCAGTTAAATTCCAATCAAAATTGAAATCAAACTGTGAAATGTATGTAATAAAGGTTTTACTCAAATGCTACTTTCTTGCTCCTTGTAGACAGCATAATTTTTCTCTTCCACTCTATTATGCAGAATTTAATGTGTACTTTTCAGAGGATGCTACGTTCAGTTAGTGAAAAACATTCTGATGCATGTTTATACTGAACCAAATCTACTAGGGATAAAAAACAACATTTGGATACTTTCTTTCTTGCACAGGGTCATTCCGTAAGTATTTTAGATCTATTTTCTCAAACTCTCACTTTATATTTTGAGCAGCTGATATATAACACTGTCAACACAACCCCATTGTCCGCGCTGTATTTACATAGCTTCCTGTCGAATAAGCGTGTCAAATATTGTCCGCTGCTTCTTGGCGTCATGCCGGGAAATGAGGAATTTATTTCATTCACTGTCAACTGCAACAACAGTGGGAGCGGCTATTTGCATTTTTTTCTTCTGTATTCAACCAATCCTCCTCTCAGGGGGCAAGCCGTAAAGGCTGGGGAGCCAATCGGCAGTGCTTATTGCTGAACTTTTGCTACTTTGAGCAAGTTAATACATCAGGGGGCGTGGCCCCGCCTGACCGACTCCAGTGTAAAACCTTTTAACTCTTCGTGTGCTTGAGTGAACCAAAGAGTGAGCAGGGACCTTCTCAAAAGACAGATTTCAACTGTGATTCCGTCATCTATGTTTTTGCTTGAATCGTTATGCGTGGCTGTGATCGTATGATTAAATAAAAGCCACGTGATAACTTGCACTATTTAGAATGGTGTTCTTATTCCCATTATGTGTTCTTTGGATCTTTTTATTTTCATGTAGACTGTTTCTTATTTGTGCTAACACATCCATTCATTTTGCTGCCGTCATGTGTGTTGGTAAACTTTTAATGAGAAATATATTACATACATATATGTGTGTGTGTGTGTGAGAGTGTGTGTGTGTATATCAATTCGATCCGTTAATATAGTGCCAATTCAGTGTGTTTGTCACACAAATAGACAGATTGTGAGGCATGAAACCTGGAATTCCCCCCAGTTCATTTGGCCTTCCAGGAAGGCGCGCTCTGTCGGTAAGATTAGGATACATCCTACGGAGACTGTGCGTATAAATGTTATTAATAAGGTGTGTTTCAAAATCTGTTTATCTGTATGTGATAGACATATTATATCTCTTGCAGGATTTTACAGTTTTAAAAATTAAACTTTTCTAGAAGTCGGAGAAACGTAATTTATAAAGGCAGGTTAATGGTGTCAATTTGTCCTCTTGGAAAGCACGGCACATCTGTTAAACACAGACATCACAATACGGTATTGGGGGAAACTTAGTCGACCTCAAAGTCTGTGGTACGTGGCTGGAATTCGCACCCAAATGAGGGGCCCTCGCGCGTCATGAGGTCATTCGATGGAATTTGTGGGCTTCCCGCTCTACTGAAAATTCCTTCTGAGCAGGTAACGTGCACCCCGCACCACAATAGCTAAAATGTTTGAGCAAGAAGAGGATTTTTGATCACTGTAGACAAGACTCCAGCCGAAGAATAAAGTTTTAGAACAGTCAAATGCATTAAACGCATTCCGTCCAGTGTTTGTAAAATTACTGTTTAGCGTTACCGTTGCTAATATCCCAGTTATCCAAATTTATTTATTTATTTATTTGCTACATTGGGTTAATTCAAAAGTGACGCGGTAGGTTAATTCACGAGAATAAAGAGTCAGAAGTAGGAGATGGATGTTACGCCTTTAAGAGTTAAGAAACTTGAAACCTTGTTTGCGCAACAATCAGTGCAGCTCAGAGCCGCCAAAGTGTCTAGACTAGCACATGATGGTAGTCAGCCAATGGCTCCATCGCTCTCCTCGGGGGCCCCGTGTGTGTGTGTATGTGTGTGTGTGTGTGTGTGTGTGTGTGTGTCACTGAAAAAAGAAAAAAGAGAGAGAAACGGAGAAAGAAAGAGATCTGGGTTGCAGTTTGACCAGGTCTGAACACGGAACCAGGAGCACAGTTTAGTCCAAGGATTGTTCCTTTCTGGCCTCAGCACACTCGGATAATTTTGGATTAGTTAAAAAGGAGTGCGCTAAAGCAGTGGAAAACAACCGGGTTTGTGAATTCCGGGAGGATTTACTGTGGGATTAATACGTCGTGGAGCAGCTTCATTCACGTTATTAGTGCTGCTGTAGAAGAGTGGATTTAGGTGCTCAAGAGTCCGAAATATTTGTGAGAGAGCAAGTTTCGCGATATATGTTAGAGGGTTCACTGATATCTGGCAGCACCATTCATCTAGTTTTTCGGCTTCTTAGTCAGTCTTATGCAGTGACGAATAAGTTAAACTATCATCTCAAAACTGAAGTATACTTAATGCATAGAGAATCATCAACTTATTCTTAAATTCAGTATACCGAACAATTTGCATGCATTTGACAACATTCTTAATTGAATGCATTTTGATTTTGATGTAACCGCGCATTTTTATTGCTCGTTGTATTTTTTAATGCAACATAACATTGCAGATACAAATCTAATGTTGTGGTTTTGCCACCAATATACAGCGTTCAGCTGTGCGTGCACTGCACGGCACTCAGTAGACATTAATGTTGTACGCCGACCTTAAAAGTAGTTTTAACAAGAGGAGAATCGAACATAAATAAAAAAAACACATCTAGATTTTTAAAGTGTCGTATGTTCAGGACGAAACGCTCAGGTCTTGTGCGGCGACTCTGGAGAAGCCGTTTGAATCCAGATAAAGAGGGGGGCGATGGAAATGGCAAAACTAGCGAGGGGTGTCGGGACGATTTGTTCGGCAATAACCCAGAGAAAATACCCAAGACGGAGCTCAGACCGATGACCCCAAGCAGGTCGCTTGTCGTGGACTATGGAGGAGTGTGTGCTAGGAATCCCGCTGAGGGCAGCGGCTCGGGGGTCACTTTGGACCAAGATGGGGGTGCGGTGTGTGTTTTGGATCAGGGAAGCCCTCGATCCATTCAGGACAGCGACTGTAGAACAGTTACTTGCTGTTTGTTTAAAGATCGGGACCTTTCTGGATCCAGAAGTCCAGAGGCGGCTCAGGGTAAGGAATCGAGCTCTTGTCAGTTCGTGTTGAGAAGCCTTGGTTCTCGGGACAACAGTTCTCCAGAGTGTCAAGAGGCAAAGCCTCGCTCTTTAATGGAGCAAGAACTCAAGACCGCCACCTACTCGCTTCTGAAAAGGCTTAAAGAGAAAACGCTGGATACTCTTTTGGAGGCCGTGGAGTCTAAGGGAGGGATGCCGAGCGACTGTGTTATGGTATCCAGGACAGAGCTTCGGCTGGGCGGACACATGGCTTCCCCTCAGCTGCTGCTCTGCAAGCTCTACCGGTGGTCCGACCTGCAGCACACGGCACAGCTCAAACCGCTCTGTGAGTGCAAGAGCTTCGGAACACAGGACGGCCCGGCGGTATGCTGCAACCCTTATCACTACAGCAGGCTCTGTGGTCCAGGTAATGCCACCGGCTCTCTTGACAGGGATGCTCGATGCTTTAAACCATGGAATAACGTGCAAAGATACAGCGTTATAGTATGAAGTACACTATATTTGTTTACAGTGCCGACAGCTTTCTCTTATGATTACTATGGCAAGTATGCACGCCTCCCTTTCAGTATAATAGAGTGTAATTATGATCTGAATTTTTCTAGAATGTACCTCTCCCTGCTCGTAGGATTGTCTTCTTAATGTTTCCAGCCTACTTCGAGTTCAAAGACACACTATTATAACACGATTACCCCAGATGCTTTGGTCAAACATAGTTTGTTGTATCCCTGAAGGGGTGACAGAAAGGTTGAACAGAACACTTTCAAAACTGACCTCCGATTTTTTTTTTTACCTTAGTTTAGTGGGAAAAGCTACTTTCTCATCTATTTGAATGTTACAGTGTCACAGAGTAAGATTTCATTTTCAAGATCAGCATTTTCACTCCAACAAAAAATGGTTACACCTTCTCCAAAGAAATTTCTAACAGTCATGTTGAATTGTAAGTATTGGCAATCCAGCAGAAGGCTAGGACTCGGAGTGGTTACTGTGAGAATAGATGGAGATATTGTAGAATTCCAGTCAAGGGTTGATTTAATTGCTAGCTGTTCATGAGAATTGTCTTTAATGAATGTTGCCAATTGGAGTTAATAACAACAGGTTGCCAAGGCAATTCTCCTCAGGTACGATACTGACACATACCGATGCTTAATTAATAGTTGCAGATAAGTCTATATGTAGCTTTTGCAGTAATTTGTATAATTAAATTGATGGTTGCAGAAGCAGTTCATCATTTTAGGAGTTAATTTTATGTACCTTTAAATTAAAAACTATGCAGGCCTAATCAGGTGAGCCTTTGCCCCAGATGTTCTCAAAAGTGATGTTGGAAAAACCCAGACAATTTTTTTTATTCTTAATTCCTCAATTATGTATTGTCACAGTTGGGTACACTGACCTTCCACGTCTCTCGTGGAATCTGATTTTGTCCGGTTGGCCCCTATGCCCCAGTTGCCATGCGTAGGCTATATCGCCTAGATGCGCTGCATTTCTGTCTTTGGCATAAACCATGGCGCGAACACTCCGTGCCTGTAACATCCGGGTTCGAACGAGCCAACTAACTCTTACCCATGTTTTAAAGGAAAAATTTGCAATGTTTAGGACTGCAAATACTGAGTAATTGGTGAGTTAAAGTTTTAGGCATGTCACGACGAACATTAAAGGTAACCGTTAAAAGCAATTAAAATGGTTTTGCACCATGCATTTGTAATGCATTAACCTTTTGCCTCATAGGAATATGTCAAGGCTAACCATGTCCTTTTGACTAAATTTTGGTTAACTGTGCCCACTTTGTAACTAAGTTTAGAATTATTGGGATATAATTAAAGAATGGACTCGTTTTGCCGGATAGCAAAATGTGATCAGTTTATCCTTTAATGTCGACGTGTTTCAGGCCTTGAGTAACAGTGGGGGATGGGGTGGAATGCACCCCCCTTCTCTCATATTGGGGCTTCAGCGCGTGGACATAGCTCATATGCGCTCATGCGTATGTCGATAAAGATGGCATTTCTTTCATGCTATTGAGCAGAGGGGCCTTCCAATCTACAAACTCTGTCAAAGCTTTTGATGTTTTCTGAAAAGCTAATTTTCAAATGATGTCCATAAAAGTAATCTTATGGTCCTACTATGGATTTTTTTTCAATCATTCAATTATTAAACAAGTCTCCCCGGAGTATTACAACACAGAGAAGAGCGCAAAAGGAGCGTACAGCAAACTTGTTCAGTACAAATGCTCCATTAACGTTAAATGTTTTGTGGGTCATTACATTTTTCTGTCTTTCATCAGCGTTTGTAGTCAACTCACACTATTAGATTAGAATAGAGACGGCGATAATGAACTCAATTTTTTGATGACTAAATCTCCGCAAAGTAAACAGGAATTAATCAACAGCCATGAAGAGCATTTCAAGTTTAGACTAAAGGGAAGTTGGATTTAAAAAGACTCCCCCTCCCTTTTTCTTCTTCTGTTATTTGGTTAGGCATTATCCCTTTGAAATGAGATCAGTTTCAAGTTGCGCTTTAAAAGCCTTTTTTTTCCTAAGGAGGTCCCCTCGTGCTATTTAGGTGAAGGAGTGGCGATAATATACAGTTTGCATACTGCTGGCGCCAGACTGACTAGCTGTGTATCTGAGTGACTGAGTTAGGATCCTGGCAATTACTGCCGCCACTCTTAAAGAGCCAGTCGCTATTATACTGTTCTTCTTTCTTTTTTTCCTGTAGGCGAGGTCACTACTTGTTCAGAAGGCTCTCTTTCTCTCTATTTTGTACACTTTTGTAATTTTCTTTGCCAGGGTTGGTCAGTATATCTTTACGAAAGGGCATGTAATATGAAATGAATGGGCACTGAGACATTTCCTTCAAGAATTTTATGAGAGAGGCTAATATAAACGATTTGTCTCCAAAAAGTTAGGTGAGCGAGTCTGTAACAGTTCTTTTAGTGAAATTTGACCTTGTAATTTCATATGGTAGTTTTAACATACTTCAAAATATGCCTTTAGTCTAAGTTTTACTACAACTTGAAGCAAATAAAATTGGACCAAAGTGTTGCTGAGAAGGTATTTAGCTTGGAGCATTTTGTTTCTAACAAGATGATAGGTATTCGGCTTCCCTTATTTGGTGAGATGGATTAAGAGCTGTTTATTTTGTTTATGTTGTATGTTGGACAATAACATGTTGAAAGCTTAACAGTTATTTATTCTAAATCAGAGGAAAAAGTAGAGACTGGCCTCTACCTCTTTCCTAAGTAATTTGGCTGAATTCTTAAGACATGCACCTCATTTCATTTTGTTTCCCACCCATACAGTGATAATCACACCCTTAAATTAAAACTTGGTCTGTGAAATCTGTGTTGGGAATATTCCTATAAATATCTCTGTAAAATTAGTATTAGGTATATATTCAGCTCGATTTGTGTTTAAAAACGTTTTTACCAATCTGTTAAGCCCTGTGGATTTAGAGTTAGTCCAAATGATTTTACATTAACCAGCCTCTTAACATGGTGAAACAAATAGACAAGTTTAGGATTCACTCTTATATTTTGCTTGAGGTGCTTGAATGAATAGAACCTGTTTCTGGCTTGTCTGATCAGTCATATTTTCACTGTTGGTCAGAACTGTTTGTCAGTGTAGGCTTCGTTCAAGAGTAAGTGTGTCTTTGTGGTATCCAAACTCTGGAATTTGTGTTCTAGTTAATATGATACAAGTAGAAAGTCACCTTTCAACCTTGAGAAGTCAATTGTCAACTGAAATAGCTCCTTTTTTGTTGACTGAATTATAAAAGACTGTGTTATAGATAATAATGAATCAATGATTTACAATTTGTTTTTATCTACCATGCTAGTCCTGTGCTAAACCTCTCTACTTCTGTGTTGCAGAGTCACCGCCACCCCCATACTCACGTCTCTCTCCAAGCGAAGAACACAAGCCACTGGGTGAGTCCTCATCTCATCTAAGAATGTTCATAAGCATAGCGCACTCATTTGTAAATCTACTTATTTATACGCACCTAAGAAGTATCTCATTGCAGCCAAACTGAAAGAACACACCTCACCTTCCCATAGCTAAAATACAATATTATATATGAGGTATCAATCCCTGTATGAATGGTGAAGGTACAACCAGAGGCTCACAGCCAAACTTGACAAATGTATCGGAATGGCGGTCAGGTTCCCATGAGGACTCTAGTGCCATCAGTTGTCACCCAATGGGTCAAATCCCTGGCTCTGGGGAAAAGGGAGAGGAGGAAGCAGGAGTAGAACAACGTGAAGAATTTTAATGGTGGCAATTAGGCACAGTGACCAGGAATTTGTGCAGTAACTCAGAACGGGTGCAGGCTCTCCAGCCAGCATCCGCTGGCGACCCATTTTCAGCGTGCCAGTCTGGAGCCGGACTGGGCTGTCTGCGGTGAGGTTTGCTGGAGCCTGGCTCCAGGATCAGGACAGGCTGGGATTTCCTCTCTCTGTCAGAGCACTAACTGAGGGTGAAGTTTGACAGAGCAGTGTGGAGATGCTGTCTTGTAATCTACAGCGGAGCTGATTCAGGGTTTGGGGGAGACACTGTTGCGCTGCAAAAATGTGCCTTAACATGTAGAGAGATTCTGTGTAACAGCTGTGTTCATAACTTGTGGTTATTATCTTGGCTTGATAATGCATTTTGTTAGAAGGTTACAGAAGAATGGTTCTGATCAGTGGTCAGAGCTCAACCTCAGTGCTCTTTGCGTTCCCCATTGATGCATGCTTTTTTTGGGACAATTTTAAGACACTAAAGCCTCTTTGTTGTTCTTTTTTTTCTCAGATCTGTCTGATTCCACACTGTCTTACACTGAAACAGAGGCTGGCGGCTCACCAAATGACACGCATGGGGATTTCTCAGGTGAGTTTACTCCTTGAAAAAACCTTAAGTCTCTTGATAAAAAGAAAAAAAAAAGTTGTGATTTTGCTCTTGCAGATGTGATCTCTAGCCATTTGGGGAGTTCAGCAAGTAGCATGTGTGGTTATGAGACTGTTGTCAGTCTGTTGACAAGTGGAGGATTTGTTTTTCATTTCCAACCGAAAGCACAGGTGATACGACTGTTCAAACAAAAAGCTATGTGCTTGTGGTGGTGACCTTGTGCCAGATATTTACTTTTTCCAATCTCAGATGGAGAAATAAGAGTCATTAATCATAGTGTATGCTGTGTTCTTTGGAGACATGAATGTATAGCAGAATTGAAGTTTTATCGTAGATCTGTTTGAACACAAAATGTCTTTTATCAACAAAATGAAAATGAGTCATAGTTATAAATACAGCTGCCTTAGCAAGTCAAACTCCTGGTTTTTCTTTGATGGCCTGGTGTTGCGTCAGCCTGGTGGGCGTTGAAAGGGTTAAACTAAAGTTTGCAGTCCAAAGGAAAGGGCAGAACGTTTTCTCTGCTGGCTTAAACTCTGTGGGCTCTTATGGAGTGTGTTTGGATAAACGTGCAAACTTTGCAGGTAATTTAGTTTTTATGTTGTGCTTTACTCCTCCTTATTAAAGGCCATTAGGAGCATGGGGGGTGGTAGAGAGAGAGAGAGAGAGAGAGAGAGAGAGAGAGAGAGAGAGAGAGAGGTGGAGATAAAGGTGTCATTGTGAGCTGTGCAGAGGTTCAGTCGGCCGTCCTGCTCGCTGGCCACAGAGCAGGCCTCCCCTCCTCTGTTTTTCTTGCAGAAATATTTGAGTGGGATCAAACTGTAATAAGATCCAAGCTTGCAGACACACACACACTCACACTCCCTCTCTCTCTTTCTCTCTCTCTCTCTCTCTCACACACACACACGTGCGCGCGCGCGCACACACACACAGGCTGTAAGTGGGCTTTGGGGAGGGGGTGGGTCGAGGGAAGCTGCCTTGCTCCTGTGAACGAGGCCACACTACGAGAATAGAGGAGAAACAGTCGCCTCCTGTCTCACGATTTGAGATGAAACACTCCGGTCTCATGGCATGAAATCAACATGCCTCTCTCACTGAGCTGGAACCACACAGTGCATGTGAAGGAACACAGTGACAGAGAGAGGGAGAGAGGGAGTGAGAGGACTCACCCCACCCCTCTGAAGCTGGAGAATGGATTGCTTACATTCACAAGGTCCATATCAATGGAGAACTGGAATAAAGTAAAGATCTGCCTTTTCTTTCTGCATACGTACTATATACACATACACACTCCCACCTTCACCTTTGTACAACTTTCAAAGCCTCTGCACTCTCTACTAAAACTACATCACCCAAACTCAGGACATAAATCGCTGCAGCCAAAAGTCTACACTCAAGAAAAGGAAAACAGTTTAAAAAAATTGTCAGCAGTGACAGTGATCCATCAGATTATGAAAAATGTACTTTTTCTCATTTTACTCTGAGCCAAATCTGTTCCTTTGATGGAGACTCATAGGAGAAAATCATTTTTGATCTATTTTGGTCTCATGCAGTGAGTTAGAATAAAAGTTACATTGCAAATAGCACAGGGTGCTGGAATAAACCTTTTTTTTCTAATCTTTTTTCTTTTTTCTTTAGTGTTGTGTGTAATCTGGCAGTGGTATTTGTGCAATGAAATTACTCATTATATCTGTTCAAAGCTGAAATTCATTTGCTCTCAGACTCCATCTGAACATAACTGAGACTATTTTAGATGACTATTGTATAGTTTCAGATTCTTCCTATAGAAAAGCCCATCCCCTATTAGTACGTCCCATACTCTGCTAATTCCCCTAAGCCTCAATGCAGCCTGGGAAAATTAAAAAAAAAAAAAAGAAGATCCACCTAACAGAAGTTGTACGAGTGGTCTCCCCCTCCCTGCCTCCACACCCCACACCTCCCCCCGCATGCAGGAACTGGTATAGCTCTTTAAAGCAAGTCCAGGGGGCAGAGAGGGGGGGGGTGGTCTGAAAGAGGCTGACAAACTCAGCTCCGCAGATCTGGGCCCTGGGGGCTACTGTAATACCTGTTCAAAACACTCATCCTCTCTGTCTAACATGGGCGGCGGAACACATCACAAACCTGCTCTGATAGGTGGAGAAGCTCGCACCAGTGCCTCGGGGCGGGTAGGGATACTTGAAAGAATGTACTGAAGATCTGTTAATCGTAAAAAGGAAAAAAAAAAACAGTAAAAGTTGTCAGCAGATATTTAAAAAATATTATGGTTGTCATATGTCTTCTATATACTGTTGTTTTTTTTTTAATGCGCTGTAGATGTTCTGCATATTTACTTCTGTTCTCCTAGAGTTGAATGAATTCTCTGATAACTCTCATTCATTTGATGGATGTAGTCTTTTTGGGCTGCAGCAGATGGTAACACTTGTAAGAATGTCTTTATAATGATGTGACAGTTGCTTTTATGGGGTGTTTGTGCTCATGTAGGTCTATGTAATGTTTGTGTATGTCTCTGTGTATTTGTAGTGCTCTCTCTCTCTTTATTTGTGTGAATGCATCTGTGTTTGTGTGCATTTTTGTCATAGTGTGTTTGTGCGTTTGTGTCTACAGCTTGTCTGTGTATGATGACTGAGTGCATGTGTTCTGTGAAGCATGAGCACTGTTTACACTGCATTTCATGTTGTGTCTGTGTGTGCGCGCGTGTGTGTCTGTGTGTGGGTGAGTGGGTGGGTGCGCGTGTGTGCGGGCGTTAACGATGTCAGTGATTGGTTAGTCCTCACTGCTTGTTGCACACCTGTTTCCTCACTCCCTGGACGTGCTCGTGTGGACATTAGCATTATGCTCTTTGAAGTGTGCCTCATTGTTTCCTGTATGACTGCATATATGGGAGTCTGTGTTTCCCCTCTGCTTAAAGTTTGACTTCGTTGTATTTCACACATTTTTTGTCTGGTGGAGGATGTAGAGAGTGTGAGTCGCTTTCTCGTTACCATTAACGCGTGCTGTTTGCTGGCTGATAAATATAGAGACAATTGAGAATCAGATGTGTTAAAAAAAACTGGGCATGTTGCATAACTGGAGAGGTTTTACCAATTGATTTTTTTTTATTTTGGAAAGATTTTAGACACTAATTGGAGCAGTCATACAAGTCAAAAATAAATACGTAATGAAACCTCAGGAATTTGTAAGCGGACGTCAGAAGGCAATCATAACCTCTGTGTTTACATGCCTTGATGCATAATAGATGAGACTGTTGCTGCGTATGTCATTTTGTGCAATACGCAAAGCGATCAGTTGTTCTGTTACGCTCCTTCACGGATCTCACATCCCCTCTTGAGGATGTCACGCAGTGCCATTGTATGTTTCCAATCTTTTCTTTTTTTTTTAATAAACCTTCTTTCCTCTCTGCCCTGAGAAAGAAGGAAAGTTGGATTGAATTAATGGAAAGATAGAAGGGGGGCAGATGGAGCGAACGTAGAGTGTTGTTTCCGTTCACCTCCGAGGGAGGAAGGGCAGAGGTAGGTAGCGGATCCAAGCTTGGATCCAGTAACTTTACACTGCTCTTATTGTGTTTGGTCAGATGATCACGGCCTTTGTGCTTGTCCTATTGTCACATGTCAGTCGCCCCGTCAGGTACTGACAGTAAAACAGTAGGAAACATTAGGCTCGCTGGGTTTTTAGTCAGTGTTAAGCGATGCTAAAATACTAAACGGCAATGCCATCGTTACTTCCGTTTTAGCCGGTGATATTCAGTGAGAATGTTGTGACGTTTCACTGTTTTCAGGGAGTGTTTTGAATGAAGCAAGCGTGCATCAGCTGAAGATGGAGCAGTTGGATTGTGAATATTACAGCTTCATCTGCGTTTCAACTCCATGGATGGCGTATCTATTACAGTGTATTTCTGTTTTTTCCTTTTTTTCCCCTGTCTTTTTTTTTTTAATTCCAGACTGGCAGAAACATACACATAGACGCATGCACACACATCAGAGCTATAGATATAATTATAGGTCAAATTTTTGCCTTGTCATCTGTAAACCTTAAAGCTTGCTCAGATGGGTCAGACTGCCCGAGCAGTGAAAGGTTCACCTAATTCCTGAGCTGATTAGTGGGGATAATGAAAGGACCTCTATCGATTAAATGGCGTGATCAAAGCGTGTGATACTACACATGGCCAGAGCTGTTTAGATTGCATCCTTAGGTGTTTTTTTAAAAACAGACTCGAATCGCTTGTGATGTCTTTAGTGTGGTTTTAGCTAACAAGTGACAAACGTGTATCTGAGGGTCACTTGATTATAATTTCACGTTGCATATGTGAACATGAGATGGTGATATTGCGACATAACTTTGCCACACACTGGTGCAACATTGTTGAGTTTTTGGTGTACCTCAGGCTAATGGATGTAGCAGTAACTTTGCGTGAGGCTTGTCTCCTTTACGTTCCAGCTGAGGTAAAGCAGGATGGTTGTGCTGACATCATTTCTCTTATTTCATTCACAACACGCCCATAATGTCCAACTGAGGAATTTTATGAAGGGTAAATGCTGATGGTCCCATAGACGGTCCTGCTCTCAGGGCATAAACTGAAGCACCATATTCATTTCGCCCGTTTCCTCAGCGAGGATCTTATGCTTACACGTTTACATCATTTTCCATAATGTGTGCCAGTTACTCGTTTACCTGATCGGTCTGGAGTAGAGCCCTACATCGTACACACACATACTCCAGAGCACTGCCATATGCCGTGGAGTGTTTATGTGTGTGTGTTTGTGTGGTGTGTGTGTGGCAGTGTTACCTCGTCAGTGAAAAATGAGCCACAGTTGAATGGACTGAGGGGGCCGTATCAGTGTGGGCTATCACTGGCTAAACCTCCCCCCCCCCCCCCCCCCCCCCCCGCCCTCCCTTCCCTGGCTTGGTGGGCTCCTGCTAGGCTGTTTTCTCCTCCCCAAGCCTGGCACATGGCTTCGGGTTTCCACCGCAGAGCTTGGCCGCACTCGCCTCCCCCCACCTCACCCCCCCAGGGCCCCGAGGTCTCCAGGATGCGGGATGTGGAAATATTGTGAGTGGAGTACTTCCACTCAGACTCCAGAAATCAGGTTCAGCTTCCAGAAATCAGGCTCTGCCGATTGTTTATTTGAGGGGAAGGAGGCCTCAGCCAAACATCCTGTTTGAAAAAGCTGCCTGGGTTTTGTAGCGCTAGGGCGCATAGGGCTGCTCAATTGCCCCTTTGACGGCAGGGGGAAGACTGAGGAATGTTGAAGAGAACGCCAGTGGTCTGAAGGTGATCTGTGTGTGTGTGTGTGTGTGTTTGTGTGTTTGTTTGTTTGTTTGTGTACGAGCCTCTCGGCATGTTTTGCCGTGTTTTATCCAGTTGCAATGAACATTGTGTGTTGTTTGTTACTGTTGTTTGAGGGGTCACACTGTTTACACACAGTAAGCACAGACACACACACACACACACACACACACACAGAGCACTATGGTGTCTCAGCCATACCATGTGGCTCTCCGTGAGTGTGTGTTCCTGTCCTGCGAGGTGGGTTTCCTCTTCCCCTTACATAACCTAGGGTTCAGTACAGTCAGGACGGTCTGAATGAGAATTTTTTCAGCCCTGTGACATGCTCTGGGTTGTCACAGTAACAGAACTTCACTCAGAGAAAAGCCAGCACCATCACTGTTGTTTCTTTTTCTCTTTTTCTTTTTTTTAATTTGTGAGACGTAGTCTTCTATCATAATACCTTTGTGGGGGTGTGTGCGTGTGCATGAGCATGTACGTGAATGTGTGGGGACACAAATGTATGGGTTGTGTAAGTGCGTATGTGTGTGTTTGTGTGCATGTACATGTGTTGACACAGACATATGGGTCATATGGTTGTGTAAGTGCCTATGTGTGTGTGTGTGCACGCACAACTTGGCAGCGTGGAGGAAGATTGGAATACAATCTCAGGGATATTAGATTAGGATCTTTTGTTTGCTCTCCAGGTTGTTGAAGTGTTATAAAGATTTCAAGATGTGAGGTATTTGGAAAGAGAGAGGGAGAGAGAGAAAACCTCATGCTGTTTTTTTTTTTTTTTTGCTGCCAATACTCTCTAATGTCTTTTAACACAGGAACACTTTGGATGATACCTTTCAAACTTCATTTTCATCAGCAGTACCCCCCCACTCAAAAAAAAGGGGAAAAAAAAAGTGAATGAATGAATATTTGAGTGAATATTCACTCCCTCCATTAAGGTTGCACCCTGGATTAGTAAAGTTTAGAAATTAAGCATGTCAGACATAAGTCTGGAATATGACTGTTTAAAGACTCAGTCAGAACTGCCAGGCTCTGCCCCGTTAAGAGTCTCTGACCTCTGTCTGGTCTGTAGAAAACTGGCCATATCTCGTGTGCTGTGCCAACAGCCTTTGATCTCTTTTGTCAACAGTCAACAGAAACCACACTCTGTGGATTTGTATATATTTGTCCACTCTTGGCAACACAATCTGGTGACAGGCAGTGACGGGCCACCTGGATGAAGGTCCAGTCTGTCTTTGAACAGTTCCACCTTCACTCGTCTGACCCCTGCTGTTCTGTGGAGTGGATTTAAACGGTGGTGTGTTGTTTTTCTGGACAGTTTCTCAGTATTTCTCAGCCAAATCTCTCAGCTGTGGATTACCCTTCAGGGTTTTTTTCCACCCAAATTTTATTTTTGTTTTAAAACTTTGGATTTAGTATATAAGTAAGTTCAGCTTCTGTTTATCCAAGTTTAAACACATGAACAGCACATAGTCTTTGATTTCAGCTGTCCAATGCCGTGCATTGCTTAAGTCATACTTACTGCTTGTCAGTCAGTTTATGGAACATATTAGTTGAGTGATGGAGAACTGCCTCACTCTGTGTAAAGTAAAAAATAAATAAATAAAAATACCGCCTGTTTGTATGGGTTATCATTTTTACCCCCAAGGTTTTTCCCCATAGAGTAATAACATGAATGAGCTAATCCTGCAGTGCACCCTGGGAAGGATGCCGTGGTACCCTCTGTCGGCAGTTCTCGCCTACTCCCCCCTCCTCCTCCAATAGAGCCATTCATTCAGCCCAGGGCACAGGGTTAAGGAAACAAATCAAGAGCCAGCCCGTGCCATTAAAAATGTATGGTATGTCCAACTGTTAGTTTAGTGTTTTAGCAAGCCTCCTCAGAACGCTGCCCAACGGGAACAATGCACTGTTTGAGTACCATGGCCACTGTGAAACCCCTCCTCTCCTCTCCTTTCCTCTCCTCGCATTGCCTCTCCTCTCCTCTCCTCTCCTCTCCTCTCCTCTCCTCTCCTCTCCTTGCATTGCCTCTCCTCTCCTCTCCTCTCCTCTCCTCGCATTGCCTCTCCTCTTGCCACTCCTCTACTCTTGCCACTCCACCCCTGTCTTTTCTTCTCCACTCCTTTTCTCTCCTTTTCTTTTCTTCTTTCCACATCTGTGATCTCCTCTCCTCACTCAGGGGAAGTGGATTAGGACAGTGGAAGATGTGCCAGTTGTGGACATTGGTGCTGTTTTTAATTTCTGTCCACTTCTGGCCCCTGCAATTATAAATCCCCAGCCTGACAGCAGGCGGGCGGGCAGGCAAGGCCGTGATTTAGGCGTGCGGTTTGATCGCTGGCTAAAATAGGTTAGAGAATGTTTTTCCCCTTCTTCCCATGAGGACCATTGACAGTTGTGCTTGGACCTGTGGCGGTCAGTATTTTTAAAACTGGGAATAGCCGGCACATTCTTCTAGGCCGTGTGTGGATTAACTGTAGGGGCCCCATGTCATTCTGCATCTCTGCAACCAACCCCCACAGAGAGAGGGGCAGAGGGCAGTCACACACTGGACGCACAGACTACTTGGTGTGTGTGTGTGTGTGTGTGTGTGTGTGTGTGTGTGTGTGTGTCATAGCCCTGGTTTTCTTTCTAGCATTATCCCTCTGAACTCTTTTCAGTCCACTATATATGTATGTGTGTACCACATCACCGCATTTCATCCCGATGTGTTTCTCTCTCTCTCGCTCGCCTTTTCCACTGCTCTCGCTCGCCTTTTCCACTGCTGGGGCCAAACAGGACTGATGTAGCCTTCTTTTAGAAACGCACTTTACAATCAAACAGGGTTGAAAAGAGTGCAAACATGTCAGCCTAACTCATATTGGCATAAGAATATTTTTAGATTTTTCCAGAACACATTGCCATTGTAGATCTCTCTCTCTCTCTCTCCCCCTCTCCCCCTCTCCCTGTCTCTCTCTGTTTCACTCTCTCACAGTTCATGTTTTGTGGTTGAATATGTGGAAATATTATTCTGTCTAACCAAGAAGGATGGGGCATCCATCAGCAGTGTGAGTTGGGCTTTCCAGTTGGCCAGGGATGTGTGGGTGGGGGCTGGGGGTCGGCTTTGGGATAGACTTTTCTTTTTTCTGTCTTTTTTTTGCGCACTAAAAGGCAACAGGGTCATTAGTTAAATCAGCCGCTTCAATGAAGTTGCTTACAAATTCTCATGGCTGGTGGTGGGAGAGAGCGTAGTGAGTCCAACCTTCTCACAAACAGTTTGGTTTACAACCAAAGGAGTCTTACTGCATGTATTTTTCTTCCTTTATTTAGGATGAGTTTAGCCATGAGTTGTACCACTTTTCTCACTGGTTGGTCAAGGAACACTGTGGGTGCCACTCTAGTGAGGCCTCATGTTCCTGACAATAGAGAGAGAGAGAGAGAGAGAAAGAAGTGCAAGGAATATGGTACATGTGAGAGAGAGAGTGTGTGTGTGTGTGTGTGTGTGTGAGGAGTATAGTACATACTTTGTATGTGTTTGACTGTATGTGTCACAAGTGGCTTTGGTTATATCTTTTTTGAATAAATGTCATTCCAGTAAAGCTTATTGAATTTGAGAGAAATGGAGAGGGATGGAGAAAGAGGAAAGCCTGCTATTCTCCCTTTCACATATCCCAGTGAACATGCTGACAAGCAGCCACACCGGGAATCATTGGAACTGTTGACTCGCACATTTTCAATCGGGGAAACTGATTTGGATTGTTTTTTTTGTTGTTGTTGTTGCTGTTTTTTTGAAGGGAGAGGGGAGCAACTGGAGTGCCCTAGCCCATATGCGAGTGTGGTTTTCAGCTGTGCTGAGTTGTTATGATTGAAACAGAGCTCTTGAGAGTGTATTTCTCTGACAGAGTTGATTATCTTCCCTGTCTGCAATCCGGTGATGTGATCAATAGCCAGGCTTTGTCTGAGCTTTGAGCATTTCCATCAACTCACACATGCTGGGTATCCAAATACAGAGCTTTCACCTTAAATTCACCTTGATTTACCAAACTGACAAACACACACACACACGCACACACACATACATATACTGAGAGCGTATCTTCAGCCTTATGTTACAACGACAGAACCGTTTAATGTATGATTAAAACATAATCAAGTCCATTATTAGTAGTGGTGTTAGCTGTAGCAGGAGTGTATGGAATGTAATACAGAATGGTGTTGGGTCATGTATTGATGTTGTTAATGTAGATTTAAGACCACACTGACGTATTTCACAGAGAATGTTCATCAGTGATCGAGTTATAGGAATGTAATGTGAGCATTAGGATTTCAGTCATCTCAGAAAGAATAATATCCACTTGTAATAAAACTTGTAAGTAAAACCTTCATGTAATGTTGAAAGCGTCTGTAAGAATACTGCAATGTGGTAGAATGATTTGAAATTTCAAATTGTCAGTGCTCTTGGAATCTCTCACAGTTGTTACTGGGTGCACACACAGAAATGGGATTTGGTTTGGAGTGTGGATCCCACTGGACCGGTCAGGATCTTGTATAAATCAGAACATTCTGTCCAACCTTTTCTCACGATGGGCTGCGTAAGTCAAGTCATTTATCTGTTTCTGGCTCAAAGCACCCATGTGTTGAAGTGTGGACAGTAACAGTGAACAGAGATCCAGAGAGGTGGGAAGCCAGTAGACCTCAGCAGATTTCAGGAGTTAATCTGCTCTCTATATGGGGCTGAGGTGTGAATCGGACATATCTGTCTGTATTTTAAGCTTCATCATTAACACCACACGACCAGTGAAGAGGGATTAGTCAGTGGAGCTGCTGTTCTTATGGGTGTGTGTGTGTGTGTGTGTGTTCATATGTGTTTCTCTTGTAGGAGTGAATGCCTTGCTGTAATTCTGTGTGATACATTCCTGGTTGGTTGTGCTCTCTGCCTCTAAAACACTGTGGAGTTGTAAAGACAGCTTGGAGGAAATGAACTTAGCTCTCCCAACAGGAGAGACAGCGAGAAAGAGAAAGAGAGTGAAGAAGAAGAAGAGTAAACAGAAGTACTGCTGCGGGTTCCTGCTGAAGTGTCCTGTTTGACTTGCTGTGACGGAGTTGCCGTGTGGTCCTGTTACGGTGTTGCCGTGTGTTGTTAATCAGTCTCTGTGGTGGATTTTGTCAGTCGGTCTTTCGGGATCAGCCCCTCCACAAAGACGGACCCAAATTCAAAACCAGGACCAGGCTCTTCTGCTAATCACTCTGTTCCACCACTGTACACATGTCCTCTCTGCGCTCTACTGTTGCTTGGTTTTGCTCTGGTTTTGTGCTCGCTCGAGCTCAGCTAATCTGGCCATTTGTGAGGAGAGAATGGCAGAGGAAACAGGGAAGAATGAGAGAGGAGAAATCCATCTCTCTCTCTCTCTCTCTCTCTCTTTCTCTCTCTGTCTGTGAGAGTGAAGTGCCCAGTTAGTGTGTCTGACTGATAAAGCAGTCTTTGATGGCAGAGATAGCACAGACGCCAGCCTAAATGTGGCCTGTTAGTGAGTCCGATGTCGCCCCTGTAGTGATAGTTGTTGGGGAAAAAAAAAATCAGGAGCCATACCATGTAGGATAGAAGCAAAGGGGTTGACTGTCTGTCTCTTTTTTCCCTGTTTTTTTTTTTTGGTCTCATTTTCCCAAGTTACAAGAACTTCAGTCCTGCAAACAGCATCTCTCTCTCTCTCTCTCTCTCTCTCTCTCCCTTTCTTTTTTCCTTTCTTTCTTTCAGTGTGTTTTGGGGTATTAATGCTTTAGCCAGCCATAGGCGGCATAAAAGGATGAATTTTTAAAACTTTGCTGTCTTACTCTCTTACACACACACACGTACACACACACACACACACACGCACACACACACACACACACACACACACACACACACACGCCAACATGCAGACTCTCCCCCTCTGCCTTACAGTCCAGTGGTAGAGTCTAATAGCTGGAGGGGAATCTAATCCTTGGCACAGGATAAGAGACTCCAACTCCCCCTTCTCTCTCTCTCTCTCTCTCTCTCTCTCTCTCTCTCTCTCTCTCTCTCTTTCTCTGGGTTGTAGAGGAATGTGTTCATCTCCTCAGAATTCTCTGGATTAGAGGGAGATGAAAAAGAGTGGATGTGTGCTTGCAGTTTGGTTTGGGGAAGAGACTGTGTCTTTCAGACATTCTGCCTGCCTGAGTCTCTCTCTCTCTCTCTCCCTTTAAAGCTCTTGTATGTGTGTTTGCCCCTGGGCTGTTCTTTTCTCTCTCCTCTTGTTGCCTTTTTCTTGGCTACACGGTGCTTTTAAAAGCATTAGGGGATAATAAGACAGCATTGCTATTGAAACATTCTGAGTCCTCTTTGTGTACTTAGCAGTAATTACCCCCGCTTCACCCCACTGAAGGACAGTAATTACCCCCGCTTCACCCCACTGAAGGACAGTAATTACCCCCGCTTCACCCCACTGAAGGACAGTTTGGAGGGGTAGCTGATGTTGACCCCCCCCCCCCCCCCACACACACACACCTTCACTCTCTTTCTCCCCATTCAAATCGTTCCTTCAAAAACCTTCATCAGTTTGATTTTCTTAAGTGCAGAAGTACACGTCTGTCTGTCTGTCTGTTTGTTTGTCTGTCCATCTGTCTGTCCTGTCTCTCCCTCTATAGAACGGTCACATTTGATGCAGTTTTAAAGTCATGCCTAATCAGCAAACACATTGGCCGTCGTTTCATTACTGACGTTCTCTGCTGTACACATAGCATGCCTCTCTCTCACAGACACACCTACACGCACTGCTTCCTGTGTGTTTGCGTGAGAGAAATGTGACTGGTGCCCTCAGTGTGCTTGTGCAGTCTGAAGTTTCAGAAGTGAATACAAAAGGTAATGGCTCACATAAATCTCCTCTCTTTAGAAAAAGACTTTCTGTTTGTGCATGTAGACTGTCTGGCTTTGATCCTCCTCATTCTTAAATCACCCAGCAGCAGCAGAAAGATTACTTTTTCTTTTTTTTTTACTCCTTATGCCTTTGGAACTGTTTCTATAGTTCCCCCCCCCCCCCCCCCCCCCCCCCGTGACGGAAACCCTTCTCTCTCTTTGTGGCATGTGCTCACCTTGTGAGAATAGAGACGTTAAACGTATTTGTTTACCTTAGTCATTGTGTTTTGTGTTGGATTTTTGCACCAATCAGAAGCACCTGAGGCAACGCCTTTTGTGTGTGCTCCATGTTACTGTGTGTGAATGTGTATGTGAGAGTTTTTTTAAAAAACACGGACCTTTGTGAACAATTAAATATACAACAACAAAAGCACTAAACAGAAGACAAAAGTCAGATTAAATTAGATACATGATGATGGATCTACACAAAAACGCATTGAAAGGAAGTCAAAAGTCAGATTTTGGGGGGAGAAGAAGACTCGGGTCTCAAATGAAGAATGTTAGATACCTCTGGACCCAGTGAACTCTACAGTCTTTTTAATGCTACTATTGTAAAGCAAGACAGAGCAAGAATACAAAGAAGCAGAGTGAAATAATAACATGCTACCACCCTTTACTGAAGACCTGCGTAAGCTCACCTAAAAATGGGGCCATGAGTGAGTGAATGAATGAAGAGCTTGAATAAGTGATGGAACCGATGAATTTATGTGACAAAAGGCATGAACAGTTTCCAGTTATAAAATTGTCAGATATACGTGTTGAAAAAGATCTCAGGGACCAGGGCACCAAAGTAAAAGACTAATTTTCACTGTGGGTCTCTTGTATCAAAGTGTAAAATGGGCAGAATTGGGCACATGAGGTGTGGGTGTGATGAGGGTGTTGGTGGGTGTGTGTTTGTGTGAGGTTTCCACTTTTTTCTTTTCTCATTCTGAGGATCTGTTCCAGGTGTCACTGCAGGCATAGATGTTTGAGTGACATTTCATTTCCTCGGCCAGCCGTGTAAATTCGGGCTTCGGCAGGTACGCCGCTGTCAGCTGCCGTCTCCTCAGCGCCGATGTCCCTCGGCAAGGAGACTGACATTAAGAGGAGACAGTTTTGAAAATATAATAACAATAATAACTCATGCTACTTTCTCTAATGGGTAAACGGAGATGTTGAAAGGTGCCAGGGTTAAACGGACGCAGGGCTGAGTAATTGTTCCCAGCTTTCTCTCTCTCTCTCTCTCTCTCTCTCTCTCTCTGAGTTTGTGTGGGGGTGTAGACATGACTGAGTGTGAAAGCTACAGTCAGGAAATATCCAGACTCAGGGCACACGCACACACACACTATTGGTCTGCATGTTATATGAGGACTAAGTTGGAGGGTCCTTGGAGGAATCTTGTGGTATTGTTGACTTTAAGACTCACGTACAAGTCAGTTCATTTCAGTCAAGTCAAGTCATTTCAGTTAAATGGACTTCCATTTAGTCAGTCTACTTTGATTATCGGTTCTGTTTGGCAACTTGGTCAGTTAGGCGCTCAGTCTTTAGAAAACTCAGTCTTAGAGAAGGGTGTTGTCGTTGTAGTCCTAGTAATTTGTCGACTGTTTGCCTGACCTGTCCTCCCGCTGTGTCACACACACGCTGTCATCCTGAACGCACGCCTTTGATTTTTCTATTAAAAGATTTGATGATTCATGGCTGTTTTGATAGGGCACGTGTAATATCTGGGCCTATGTGTCAGCCAGTGTGTCTGTGTGTGTGTGTGCGTGTTTGGAATGAGCCCTGTAAGATTCTCAGAAGTGATGCATTGAACCCATGAGTGAGGTCTCTAGGGTGTGGGGACCAGGAACTGAGCATCCTGACCATTGTCTCTATACTTATGCGTATTTTCCATTCCTACCTGAACAATAACCCCAAAACACTTGCATCAGGTTTTACTGATTCAAACTATCATTGCTTTAATGAATTTAACTGCTGCTTTGGCTCATTGAAGAGTGCGTTTGATTTAGGTGGGACTTTGAAAAGATGAGAGAAAGTTAGAGGGACATACAGCGAGAGAGAGACAGAGAGAGAGAGAGACTAGGGGCAGAGGGACATACAGAGAGAGGGAGAGATATGTAATGGGAGTGGGCAGAGTTGCCATGGTGATTGTGCTGAAACAGACCAGTGCTGGAGAAGGGGAGATGAGGGATGGCAGTGTTTTCTTAAGGAGATTCTAATGAGTTTGCCCTTCACAGCTTGATTTATTCTCTTCCTCTCTTTTCACTCTGACACCAACTCATAAAGCGTCGCCGAGCGAGACCGAGTCCAGCCAAAACACACACACACACACACACACCCACACACACACACACTCAGCTTCAAAACACATACATGGACTGAGATTCATCTCAAAGAGGGAAAATACACACACACACACAGAGCACACATGTGTGCAGGCTTACAAAAAAAAAACAGACACGCATGTAATTGTGCACGCATACACAGCACACTCAGGAAAAGGGCTGGCCCCTGTCTTGTGCATTGTCCTCTCCCAAGCTAAACATTAAATAGAGTATTAACCTTTGCCCTTTGCACCCTGGTCTAAATCCACAGGGTAGACTCTCTCTCTCTCTCTCTCTCATTAAGTTTAAAGGAACAGGGGATCACTGTACCATTTGAATGCAGTATAGTCATTCACACCATTTATGTTTTTCATGGACAGTAGAGTGATCAGCCATGGTGAACTTTTCCCTCGTTTTGTTGACATTGTCTGGAAATGTATTCAAACTGATTTTTCTAACTGCCACTAAACTCATATCTTATATGAGCTGTAGTTTATGGCTTGTGTCTCAGGGCTGTGTGTGTGTGTGTGTATGAAATGGAAGCATACGTACCATAGCTCAGTATGTGTCATGTGTTTCCACTGTAAAAGTGTCCTGGCGGATGGTAAAGATTTGGAGGCTGAGCTGGACAAGAACAGGAAAGGCTGCATGCTAAGGGCAAGGAGATGATCTGAGGAATTCACTAATGCTAACGTACAGGGGCCCAGAGAAAGGGCCTTTTTTTTTTTAGGAGAGTGTGGGTGTGTGTGTGCATGTGTGTGTGTGTGTTTGTGCACATGCATGCAGAATCACTCCCTATACCACACTTAGCCAGACGCTGCAAGCAACCTTGACCCTCAGTTTTTAATGAACATCACTTTCTATAGCCAAGCTTGTCGAACAGCACCAGTATCCTGTTCCTTTGGGTTGCGGGTATGTGTGAGTGTGTGTGTGGATATAGGTAAGAGAGAGACTGAATTTTGGAGAATGCGGGTGCTCTACCTTAAAGGCGTTGGGTAATGGGGCTGGCGGTTCATTAAGTCTTGAGAGCAGAACCAGTGAAAGGAATGGGGCCATAGACCCGCCCCTTAAATCCCCTTTGCCAATAGGTTTGCAGAAACAAAATAATGGCATCACTCTGTGTGTGAGTTAATCGGAGCTGATAGCATGAAGCCTGGGGGGTCAGGAGGTCGCAGGCTTGTGCTAAGTTGTCAGGGAGCTGAATGCCTTCCCGCGGCCCACAGTGGGAGCAGGATAGGAAGAGAGGAGGGGGCCCAGGCTCTCCTCTGCACCCTCCACCCCCTCCTCCTTCACCCCCTCTTCCACAGGAATGTGGAGGAGAGCAGAGATAGAGTGAGGGAGGGAGGAGGTGAGGAGAACCGGATATGAACTCAACAGCATTCCCCTTTGCTTTCCGCCTTTGTCAACCCAGTTCACGACTGCTCTGTCTTTGTCCACCCAGTTCACGACTGCTCTGTCTTTGTCAACCCAGTTCACGACTGCTTTGTCTTTGTCAACCCAGTAGATGACTGCTCTGTCTTTGTCCACCCAGTTCACGACTGCTCTGTCTTTGTACAACCAGTGGAGGACTGCTCTGGCTTTGTACAACCAGTGGAGGACTGCTCTGGCTTTGTCCACCCAGTGGACGACTGCTCTGTCTTTGTCCACCCAGAAGACAACTGCTCTGCCTTAGTTCACCAAGTAGAAGACAACCAGTGGACAACTGCTCTGTCTTTGTCCAACCAGTGGACGACTGCTCTGTCTTTGTCCAACCAGTGGACGACTGCTCTGTCTTTGTACAACCAGTGGAGGACTGCTCTGGCTTTGTCCACCCAGTGGACGACTGCTCTGTCTTTGTCCACCCAGAAGACAACTGCTCTGCCTTAGTTCACCAAGTAGAAGACTACTCTTTCTTTGTTGTATTGGAAGTGTGCGTGTCTGTGTGTGAGCGCAAGGCAAATATAGACACATATCTTATGTAAGTCATATGAGAATGCTCTTTGTTTTGACATTGCAGTTCATAGAGAGGGACTCTTCATCGGAGAGAAAGCAAATGAACAAGCTGATTTACTGTAGACCCTCTCATTGTCTGTCTTCAGGCTCTTCATTTATCAATTATAATTTGACAATAATAGATTACAACTCCAACTACTGAATGGAGTCTTGTGACAAAAGAACAAAATTCACTTACTGCAAAGTTTTTCAATACTTCATATAGACTGAGACAGTAATGAGATGTTGTGCATGTGGAAAGGGAAGTGTGTCAAATGGCATTCCCTTATTGTGCAGTGGTGAGTCACTGAGCAAGTCTTATCTATGACATCCTCCGGAGGCAGTGCAGCCAAATATCAGTGACACACACACACACCCACACACACACACACAGATATGTATAGTAGAGGCCGCGGGCAAGGCTGTTGCAGGGCTCTTTGTGTTGCTGGGGTATTTATTCTAGACCTACATTTCAGTACAATGTCTCCTCCTTTATTTATAGTGGGCACATCTGCTGTAGACAATAAAAAGAGAACTCTCTAATCCTGCCGACCGGAACCTCTTCTTTTAACCAGCCTTGTTTACAGGACATGCTTGTTGTTTTTGGAGTGTTTAAGAAGCTCATCTTTCTGTCTCTGTTTCTGTCTCCGTCTCTCAGATGCCAGTATGTCGCCTGACGCCCCAAAACAGAGCCACTGGTGTAACGTGGCATACTGGGAGCACCGGACGCGAGTGGGCCGTCTGTACACGGTGTATGAGCACTCCGTCAGCATCTTCTACGACCTACCTCAGGGCACGGGCTTCTGCCTGGGCCAGCTCAGCCTGGATCAGCGTAGCAGCACGGTCCAACGCACGCGCGGCAAGATCGGATACGGTATCCTCCTCAGCAAAGAACCAGACGGGGTGTGGGCCTATAACCGAAGCCAGCACCCCATCTTCGTCAACTCGCCCACCCTGGATGTCCCCAACAGCCGCAGCCTGGTGGTGCGGAAAGTCATGCCCGGTTATTCCATCAAAGTGTTTGACTACGAGCGTTCGTCCATGCTAAGACACGGAGGGGAACCCGAGCTGTTAGACGGGCCGTACGACCCTAACAGCGTGCGCATCAGCTTCGCCAAGGGCTGGGGTCCGTGTTACTCGAGACAGTTCATCACGTCCTGCCCGTGTTGGCTGGAAGTACTCCTCAACAACCACAGATAACACAAGCAGAGACCCACCCCCTCCCCTCCACACACACACACACAAACCTATCCCAAATATCGTCTACTTAGATTTAATATAAAGTTTTATATATTATATGAAATATATATTATACTTGTAAATACTGGAGACATTTTTACAATGTAATTATTTATGTACGGTGCAATGTGTACATGGACATGAGGAAAAAAAAAAAACGGAAAATGCACTTTGGGTTATATATATATATATATATATATATATATATATATATATATATATATATTAAAATATATATAAAAAAGATAAAGAAATCTTTCAATACCAATCTGAAAAATTATACAGCAAAAATAGGATGAACCTGGTTTTGGTGTATAGTTTTCATATACTATTAATATCCAGACAAAAAAGCTAACACCATTCACACATTGATAATAAAGTATTCGCATTATAATCTCTGTGCTCTGTGTCTCTTACTGGTCAATTGTCTGTAGCCTTAAATTCTTCTCTGGGTACAATACTATTCACTAATTCTTACTGGTCTGTTATAAAACCAACAGCTATTCCTATAGGTTAGAATGTCTGAATGATCATTGTGATGTAAACATTCTAACTGGGCTGTCTGCCTTAGCTTGAAATCCAGTCGTCATTCGCGTGATAAGAGTATTGGAAACATCTTATTAGTGTTAACATTCTAACCGGTCTATATGCTGAAAATGAGCATCTCAAGTGCTTGGACTATCTGAATCGTGGCTGTAATGTAAACATTCTCACAGGTCTACATGTCACATGTTGAAAACCAACAATTGCTACTGCTAGCGAAAAATATTTGAATCATCTGTGTAATTTAAGCCTACCTCTGTGATCTGTGTGTCATATGTTGGAATCCAGCAGCCATCCCTATTGGTCAGAATAACTTGAATCGCCATTATGATGTAAGCAGGTGTCAGGTGTGTGTTCTGGCTGCCTGCTGACTTGTGCTGTGCAGCATGTGTGCTGAGGGTGGAGGAGGCTCCCTTAAGCTATGTGACAGCCACAAAATCTGGGCACCAGATGAAGAATCCCAGCCCGTGTGGAGCATGCCCAGCCCGGACCCTCCTGCCCACCCTGCCACAGCTGCTTTTGTGATTGTAACACTATAGAGCCGACAAGAAAGGGAGCGTGTTTGCATTTTTACTGGTCTGTTGACCACCGTAGCAGTGATGTGAACAGCATGTTGACTTTTTGAGGTTAGCTTCTTGATGTCCGCAGCAGCATAAGCCCGAATTCTAATCATTTCAGTCTCAGCCGGCTTTTTGGAAAGGGCCAAAATATGCATGGGGTTCTGAGGTAACAAATGGCTTTGGAAATGAAAAGGAAAAACAAACTCATGAAAGAGAAGTCCATGTACTTTTAACCAGGATATGACATAGCTGTTTTAAATGGCCAATTGCTGGAATTGAGTTAAAAGCAAAGAAAGCTATTTTGTTTCACTCTTTCCAGCAAAAGAGTTCTTCTGTCGCCTAGCTGCCCAACATTTTACTTGGAATCAAGAATCTCCAAAAGCAAACAGCTCCAAAAGCAATTTTTTTTATTATAGCTTTTCCAAAAAAGTTACTTTAAGCCTTCACACTGAGTCAAAAACAAATCATTCACTTTTCACCTATCAATCACCCAGAGTGAGACGCCTCCATTGGCTCAAAAGGAGATTTAACCAGAGTTCCTTGAGGTCCTTGAGAGCCTGAGTGGCCAGACCCTGCTGAGGGAGGAGCTTTATATTGCACACTATGAGGAGGAGGAGGAGGGATGAGTCTTCCTCAAGCGTGGCTTATTCCCTGTTCGTACTGGCCCACATGGACCTCAGCAAATCCAGCTAAATACAGCCCCAGTGCGGCAGTGGTCAGTGGTTTCTGGTCCCGGCTGCTCTTCTGCTCACAATGAGCATTGCTGTGGACTGACCAGAGAAGGAGGTGGTGGCTCCTGTCCTGAAGCATCGACGTCGTCATGGATGCACTGAAACCGAGATCTTTTAAAGACCTATGGGAAGCATGCTCAACTGCAGCCAAGGTGGATGTGGTTGAGTCTTGCTTCCTTCATAATTGCGGGTGTTGGTTGTCAGTGGGGGGAAGAGGAGGGGATTGTAGGCTTTCCTGCCAACATTTAGCTTGTTTAAAGCAACAATCTTCAACAACATTCACCAACGGTCTTCCACTCTTAATGAGGTTAACAAAGTCACACCAGGCTGTGTTCTGTGTTTGCCTTAAGCAATTCCAGATTCTCTACACTCTGCAATATTCCACCCCTTGTGAATATGAATATAGATTTCAAAGTTGGCAGTGTCGTATATAATGAATGAATGCTGTCTGACCTGCTGTTCAGCGTTCATTCTGACCACCATCTGGAGCAGAGTAAATATTACCATTACTTTGTCATCCATTAGTGGTGTCTGTTTTTGATGGTGGTGGTGGAGGGATTGCTTAGAATGGGCCTCCCTGCCCTGCGGGACAGCATTTTTCCTCCTGTACACTGTCTGCCGCCAGCCCCGTGTGGAGTTCAAACAGCCCAAGAGGAGGTGGCTCCTCTCCCTATGACTGGGGGCCATTATCTTGCTCTTTTGTGTGTTGCCTATGGGTAGAGGGCTTGGATCTTTGCTGTGGAGGAGCTGGCATGCTATTGCATTGGGCATGGAGAGCTCAGAGGCAACATAAAGCCCAGATTACACAACGCACCGCAGCGGCTATGAAAGGGGGGCCTAATGAGACCGGGCCCTGGGTGAGATCCAGCCCCTCAGCGGAGCAAGCGCACATCCCACCACTGGTCCTGGGAAAGGAGCCTCCATTGCTCATAGTTGTGGCAGTGCTGTAACTCCAGTGTGGAGGGTAGGAGGGAACGGAAAAGCAGTGTAAGCAGCTTTTGGAGGGAGAGAGAGAGAGAAATAGAAAGAGAAAGAGCTGCTACTTAAGGAATGGTATTGATTAAGAGACTACAGCCCTCGTAGGCTGCACTGCTCTTCATGAAGATCAGACTCTGGAACCATTTTGTTTGCCCCTCTGTGACAGAATATTGACCAAAGACGACGGGCAGAAGACAAAGGTTAGAATAGATACTTTTTTCGCGTTACACTACAGTCTCCCCAAATTTCAGACTTATCCCTTTGCCAGAAGCAGTGAGTATAGTGAGTATGTGTTATGTCAATTGAACCCCAGAGTTCAGTAGTCATTTTGGGGTGAATTATAGTCGCTATTTACTTGCCTTTATCCCACTACTCTTGTCAGGCCTTGTTCTGAAAAGCAAACCTCAAACACATTCATGATAATGAGGGGCCTCTGTAGCGTATGCGCGCGCGCGCGTGTTTCTTAAGCATGCGCCAAGCTACTTTTTAAAGCACAGGGTTTTGAAACCTTGTGATTATGTTCTCCATGCTGCCAAAGCCTCAATGCATTCCATAGGCAACAGATTCCAGAAACCTTCCTCACCATGTCTGGTTTTGCCTTTTACAAATCTTGTCCGGGACTGAAAAATGCTACACATACAAAATATTTAATTCCATTTAGAATAGCCCATTCTAACTCACCAAATCTTTGCTATAACTTATTTTAAGAAAGTTTCCAAACTATTACATCTACACGCCATCAGAGCTAGTGTCAAACATCCTCCCACAAAACACTGTGACTAGTTGGTGAGATCAGAGAATGGGTAATAATTCGTCAGCATTTGTCTATGCTCTTAAATTTACATTTTGCATGTCTGCATATAGCATTCTGAGGGACTTGTGGAGAAGTCATCTTCCAGAAGTGAAATAAATCTAAAATCTTGTGTGTGTAAAACAAGCGATGAACAAGAAGTATGATCTTATCGGTGCCACTTGTTCATCTGATTCCAAAACCCAGTGAGTCTCTGTCTCACCCAGTTTAACAGTTATTTAGCAGTCAGCTATATATAGAAGTTGATGTTTTCCAGTTGTTTTGGGCTCCTTTATCTTTACTCAGTGATCCTCTTGCCTTTCGTTGGGTCTGCAGAGTGGGGAGTTTTGGTATTTTCAGCCCCCTCATTAGAATCTGAAGAATGCACTGCTCAGACGTGTGGTTTGCCTTTGACTACACTAGCACATGAGCATAAACCCTTACCAAGTTATCCTTTTCTTTTCACCTTTCTTTCCCCTTTAACTTTCGGACATGATATGTTACAACTAAGCACTCAGGACTGACTGGTTCTTCATAAGAACTCGTGTCTTATATAGCACTTTTTTTTTCTTTTTTTTTTTTCTTTTGCGATTTCTTAGTATTGCAATTTTATACTGATTGTTTTAATTTTCTTTACACAGTTTTGATGAAAGACACTTTTGGTATAAGGAACCAAATGAGAAGTCCATAAATCTGAAACTTTTATTTAAATGAGGCTTTAGGACTATAATTTTGATTATTATTAGCATTACAGAGGGCCTGTAGATTAAAGCAGCATGTTGATTACCATCATGACCAGTGACCAATTGATTCATTGATCATTTCAGCCCCACAGTGTAGAAGCACACACAAACCATTTAAAATGACGAACGGTATTTTTATTTACATTATTTTCATTATATTCATCATATTGCATTATTCTGAGTGTTGTACTTGAGTAAACTAATCAGTGTTGAAATGGAATATGGGCACAAGTAAACAAATGCCTTTAGATCCAGTTTTGGGGTGTCTGAGAGGGGAGTGCACAATGCTAAGCTCCTCTCTCTGTCTTTCCCTCTCCCTCTCTGTCTCTCTCTCTGTTTTTCTGAGAACTTTTATGACATCCAGGCAGGCTTTTCTGACAGATCACTCATAACGTAGTGAGTGTGCGTGTGTGTTTGTATTTAAGTAATAAGCAAACTTAAGTAAAGTAGTAAAGAAGTAAAATATCTCTAAAGTCTGAATGTGTTTTTAAAGACTTTCAAACCAAACAAAAACAAACCACTTACATATCTTTCTGTATTATGAAGGACTTAAATTCAAAATTACATCTGGATGTACAGATATCAGATAAATAATTTAAGAGTGCTTACTAGGGGTGTAACGATACGCCAAAGTCACGGTTCGGTACATACCTCGGTTTTGATGAGACATTTCGGTGCGGTTTCGGTACAGTGAAAAAAGACATGCAAAGCATGAAATTCCCCTTCATTTAACATGAATTTATTTCTAAACTTATAAACTTGCCACAATTTCCAGTTTGCTCTCCACTCTGTTTCCTTGTACCGGTAATATTCGCATTTGGATGATGCCGTCTCGAGTAATCATATTCAGTATTCACATTTGGATGATGCCGTCTAAGATGAGATCATGTTCGACGTATTGCCAGCTACATACCCGATTTCAGTTGAACATTGCTACTGTAGTTCACTGGAAAATCGAAATGTTCCCAAACAGAGGACCTGAAGGATATGGGAGGGTCCTCAAACTCTGGCATTGCGGTCGCCATACTTACGAGGTCACTGAACGTGTGCTAATTCAATTGCTAAGTTAGGCTCCGTTGTGAAATCGGAAACTTGAGTTTTTAATTTTAGTTCCGCATACAGAAATGTAGACGAGAGGGCACACTGTATCTTGTCAAGTATCACTGTATTCACTGACTTTTCGGTCGACTGACCATCAGAGCATAAAAAAGTTATGCACTAACGTGCTTGGTTATAGCTAAACTATATTCACTCGGAACACAACGTGCACTGAACCGTTACATCCCTATCACAAAATATACAGCTTGATATAACTTTAAATAGAATAATAATTTCATGGTTTACATGTTTTATAGTGTTAACTGTGAAATGAAAAATTAGTTTTCTCACATTAGTAACGTAATGAGAGCTCAACAGGCTGCACCTGCAGCGGTGTGACAGCGAGACGGGGTTGGGGGGTAGAGGGGACGGGGTTGGGGGGTGGAGGGGACGGGGGATCGCGGTTCCGTATTCCGGAACCGCGACACAAGTCCGTGGACGTTTGTATCGCGGTTTCGGTCAAGTTTCAGAACTGTTTCACCCTTAGTTCTCACATACAACATAAGTGTTAATAAATAAATTTATTGAAATGGGAATAACCTACATGTGAATGATTTAATAAGACACGTTCACATATGCATCCTGATTTATGTTATTTTGAGTTTGACAGCATTGTCCCATTCAGGCAGTTTTATTTTAAAATGCAGCAGTGATTATATTTCCATGAAGAAAAAAGCATCCACTGCTCTGCAGTTGTGATGAGCATTTGCATGGTGTTTAAATCTAACTTGACACAGTTGTGTTTAGACTGCATGTGGTATGGGCTTTAAGCCCCAATTGGAGTAGTTGAGTAGTATTTTCTCCTATGAGTTTTGCACATTCAAGCTGCTGTGAAGAAGAGGTCAAAAATAATCATAAAAATCTGCAGTCTTTAGTACTTGTCATTGTCATTGTGTTTCTAGCCACTGTATGACAGTGAAAACTGAAACTCAGTCTGCTTGTTGTGTTGGACAGTTCCAGTCGGTCAGGGTTCCAGCTCAGTAATAGTCAAAAACATGACTGAGATTGGATTTAGGTGAAAATCACTCCTCTGTTAGACAGTTATGTCACTTGATGACACCAGGTAGACTAAAGTGTATAATGATGTAGTGAGTGGACTAGAAGGATAGAGAGGTGAGACAGAAGGAGGTGTCTTGTACTGGTCTCTTTGGGTTAATCTAAAAGAGGAGAGAATTTTTATTTTTATGTAAATTTTTCATGTAACAGAGAGCATATTTTCAAATGTAGAGTAACCAAAGGGCAAACTTGTTACTCATTTAAAACTTGTTTTAGGAAGTTACATATATGATGATATAGCCATGCATCTAAAAGCATACACATTTAGCCTTTATGCTACATAATATTTTATTTTTAGAGATGATGAAGAGAAACAAAAAGACAAAAACTGAAAAAGATATTGTCACATTTTAGCTGTTCTTGTATAACAATCTAATCCAACGTTTTTTTTTTAAATCCAGCCCACTGGACAGACATCCTTTGTGCTAACCTATCACTGACAAATCTGGTATGACTCATCCGCTAATGAGCTTACCCATAATGAGTTAAATGAGAAGTGTTAGGACAGGCCTACACTGAAAATGTGCTTTTAAGGAAAATGTGTTTTGAAAAACACTCATCTAATTGAAAACTGTACATTATTAGCCATGAAAAAAACAATAGCAGCAGAACCTGACTGTGTTCCACACCCTGTGCAGGAGTCTGCTATCTGTTGACCTTTTTGTCAGCGTCTGTAGTCCAAGAACAAAACTGGGCTGTGTATACTAACACTGCATGTGTTTATTACCAGCTTTTCTTGATCAGTTTTGCTGCAGGGAGATTTTGACTAGCTGGGATGTGTTCTCAGATGTTAAGACAATTGTAGCTTTCTTTCTGTTGAGAGTTACATCCCTCAAACTGACAAAGGATATTAGGTGGGACATGCCAACAATAACCGTGAGCTGTTCTGGTAGGGAACGGTAGTCGAGAAACCCTGGAGAAATGGGTTATGTAAGCTTTCTAGCAGATGTGAAATTTGAGATTTGATTCATCAATAACTCAACTGACAACTAACAAGTCTGTTGTTAGATAAATACTCTTCAGATCACACCTCTGCATTCTATAAAAGCATGTCTCTTTTTTCCCCTCCTCTTTCACTTCCTCAGGGTGGAACAATGAGGAAAGGCAACACGCTTTGATTACTCTCCATGACTCAGACTCATCAGATAGGGATGGAGAACCTCTCCCTGGGTGTCCAGTACTGGAGGAGCATCCAAGAAAGTTTGTCAATGACTCAGTGCTAAAACATCCCATTCTCAAGCAAGGCCTCGGTCGTCAGGAATCACTGCTGAGAGAAAAGGCTTAGACACTAATAGTCGAAGAACAGCTGCAAGTGGGAGGCCAGTATGTGGCCAGAATCTCAAAGTGCTGAACTAGGATCAGTTAGCTTTGGACCACAGGGTTATTTTTAATAGGATAATGAAAGGTAGAAACTGATCCTTGGTCAGCATTTCAGCTCTGAGCTCTTAATGCCATCATTATTGTAAATTATTTTCTGAGAGAATCACCAGGCATCTTGTGCAGAAAATTTTCACTCATTCTGAACGTCTCTACAACAGACTCCTGAAAAACCAACCATGAGTCCAAAAGGGGCATTTTTCAGATTCTGAATAACTTGAATATACCAAGAACTCTCTCTCTCCAGAAAAAAAATCAGGAGAAAGGTGAATACAGATACAGGAACACAAAACAACAGGAAAAAATAAAATTCTATCTACGGCTTACTTTACTAAATAACCGATAAACTTGGTAATCAGAAAAAGTATTTCAAAAGAAATCATGTCTTAAAATGAGTCACTTTGAAAATTCTTGACATATGTTTTCGGACAAATTTGACAGTATATCAAGTACTTATTGGCAACTTGTACAATAAAATAAAGATTTTTCTCTCGAACATCAACACATGAGCAGTGTCCAAAGTCAACACTTCTCACATTATGATGCTAAAATGCTGTTAGGAGTGTGTCAATGCAGTGTGTGTATGTGTGTGACTGTGTATATGTCTACGTCTTTCTGTGTGTGAGTCATTCACCCACCACATGCTGATGTATGATGTAGCTGATAGTGATATCATATGATCTTTCCTCTGTAATATAGATTTATAGGACTGCCTTACTGTGTTCATCCTCATTCCTCCCCCAACTCTCAGACTCAGCTCACAGAATCAGATTTTGGCAAGGCCATATGGCTTTTTGGAGCCAAAATGCGGTTGTTGGCCATGAGTACAACTTTCAACTGAGAAATGCCAGTAGAATATTTTTTTTAACCGCAGGAAGAGTGAGTTTTTAAAGTTATTCCCAAGAAGGCTCTACCATCCAAAAAAACACCATTCCTCACTTTACAGCATTGTAGATAAGAATCTTTTCCTCCTGCCACTATCCTCCCCACACTTTTAGTGTCTGCTCCATGCCTACTGAAGCAGGGAGTCAGTCAGAGCTGTGCCACAGGGAGAGAGCGTAGTGTTCTCTGTTCACAGTGGACTGATGCTGGAGGAGAGAAAGGAGGCAGTGGAAGGGGTGGGGGGGGGGGGGGGGGGGCGCAGTGTGGTGCAGCTGTCTCCCTACCGTACAGTAGCTGCCATTCCATTTGATGATCCAAACGAGCTCAGCACATCTGGCCTGAGCACAAACAGGGTGAAGTAATAGCACGTTTGAACAGAGAGAAAAAGAAAGATTACATGGGATGCTTGGAACACTTCCTGCTGCTCCCCCCCCCCCCCAGTCATGAGCTTGGCCTGCGGAAGTCTTCTCACCTAGGCTGAAGGACGTTGTAATTAAAGAAGTCGTTGCTGAGGGAGACGTTTGCACGAGGTCTGCCGTGTTGTTAAGAGGACACGCTCGCACACGCTACAGAGTCGGGGATCCACGCAGGAAATGATAAGAGACCACACTCAATCCGAGAGGAAGAAAAAGAAAACATCAGAGGAACTCCTCCAAAAAGCGTCTGCGCGCGAGTCGTGAATACTGACGAGTGTCAGAGAAGCTTTGGTGTGGTCTATGGGTATGAGGTGCATACAGAGTGTTTCATCTGAGCTCAGTTTATCAACTTCTCTTCTGGCGGGGAACTCAGTGAGGTGCTTCAGGGTGAAATTGGCAAAGGTGAATCCTGTTTTGTCATCTCTGTTCTCTACCCTTTTCTGAGGACGAGGGGAGGTTTGAACAATAGAGTGAATAGCTGAATGAGAAACCTCAGTGTCACGTTGTCTCTCGGTTGTCACGGCGTCGGCTCCATCGGTTCATTCACAGTTTACATTGACCTTAAATATTTCAGCCTTTGTAAACTTCGCTGACTACAAGGCTGTGAAATGCCTCTGTGTTATGGCCTGAGGTGGTTTTTCAGAGGCTAGAGCTTCAGCGAGCTCTGATCCTCTCTCTCTCTCTCTCTCTCTCTCACACACACACACACACCTCCCACCCTCTTTCTCTCTCTCTCTCTCTCTCTCTGGTAATTACAGGGTAAAAAGGGCCTCTCTGACGTATGAGTAGGATTTATTTTAGTGAGTTTCCAGAGAGGTTAAAAGAATGCCACACAGCACACCCTCCTCTCACACACACACACAGAGGGAGAGAGAGGGAAAGAGAGAGAGAGAGAGAGAGAGAGAGAGAGATTGGTCTCTTTCATACACCTATAAACACACACACACAAACACACACACAACCTCAGGCACGACTCTGACAGCATCAGTCAGCAGAGACTTCTTCCTTTCCCAGCTCTTTCCCTCAACCTCAGACACACTCAAACAGCTCCTCTTCAAGCTCTTCGCTTTGGACAAACGCAAACATTATGAATCTGATGGGCTGTACTATCGTTTCTCTTTGAAGTGGAATAACACCATGTAAAACACACTTGCTTTAAAAAAAAGATCCTCATAACTCATTGCTATCCTTTAATTATTTAAAATGCAAGCATTGTACGTTTATAGCATGTTGAGTCAACATTACGATACTCAATACAATTTGATGCAGAAAAGTGTGTTCTTTCTCTCTCTGTGTCTTTCTTTCTCTCTTTTTTCTTTCTTTCCTCTCCATATAGAGACACAGAGCCTGAATCAACTGGAGTCTTCTCTTTCAGCAGCGCGCAGCCATGACGCTGGGGATGCGTCTCTCGGCCTGAATGTAAGCCAAGGCCTTTTTTTTTTCCTGGAGAATTAGAAAGGCATTCCTCTTTCAATTAACCCCTACCATGGGACAAGACTCCATTCACACAGCAACAGACTTGAATTACCTCCTCGGCTCCGCTGTTTTTCTTGGAGAGGAAAGTCGGAGGGTTTTCGAGGGGGGTACCCAAAGTCTGGTGTATTTGGACTGAAGCATCGCTAAGTATCTCTAATAGACTTTATTGTATAAATAAAGTGTGGAAATCTTCATCTGGTGAATTAAACGTAGCGTATTCGCAGTGTGCTGAAAAAATAATTATTTTAGTGGACTTTGTTGTCTGCTATTGAAGCAGTATGGTGTTCTGGGAAGGGTCTGTACGTGGGAATGTAGGTGTGTGTGCGTGTGTATGTATGTATGGTATGGTACAGTCATAATATGTTTGCTGAATATCTGTTGTTAGTGCCCATTAATATTGACATAAAATTTAAAAGATTCCTTCAAAGTCATAAAAATATCTTTGGATGAGCCACAGAGGATGCTGTTAAACGTGTTTGTGTCTCTTATCTGAGCTGTTTCAAATCAAAACCTTTTCAGTCAGTCTTTTGTAATGCACGTTTTGAAGAAGCTATCGTTTATTATAAACGACATAATGCTCTTTTGATCTACCCTAAACTGTCTTTTTTTTCTCTCTCTTCCCACCAGTATGTCCCTTCAGTGGTATACGAGATACTTTTTTTTTTTTCGAGGGGAGCTGTTAAACAGAAGATGTAGGAACGCAGCCTGTCTGTTTTCCCTGCGGTGTTCCTAATATGTTCCATATTGTGAGTTTAAATGGGGTGGATTCAGGAAATGCAGTCACACTGCTTTGCCTTTCCAAGCTTCCAGTCTGAGGTTTGGCCCGCTTTGGTGGCGGTTCTCTGGGCTTGGACTCCCGGGCCTGCGTGTCAGGTTTCCTCCTGGGAGACTTGGTATCCACGTCGCCTGTTCTGTTCTGTTGTGCAGAGCGACTGTGCTGTGTAACCCGTGTTTAGTACCTTTAGCAAAGTAACCATTCTGCATAAGTTATGCAGACATACTGCAGGGGGGACATACTGCACATGCTCAGTTGAGGTGGTGCAGTTTGTTGTTATTGTTCTTTGTTTATTTGTTTGTTTGTTCGTTCATGTGTTGTTTGTGTTTTGTGCAGCCCTTGAAGTGCTGTGTTGTGCTGTGTCACCTGAGCTATTGAATGTGTCAGTATTTATGCTGTTTATTGCCTATGCCATGCTGGGGGTTATTTGTGTTGTGTTGTATGTCGTCTGTGCTGTGTTGCATATTGTCTGTGCTGTGTTGTATGTTAACTTTGCTGTGTTGTATGTTGTCTGTGCTGTGTTGTAAGTTGTCTGTGCTGTGTTGTAAGTTGTCTGTGCTGTGTTGTAAGCTGCCTGTGCTGTGTTGGGCATTGGGATGTTTGAGATGTTTTGTAGTCTATACTGTGCTATGTTACCTGTGAGGTGAAGGGTGTCATGCTCCTTCTGCTGTTTGTAGCCTGTGCTGTGCTGTATGTTGTGTTATTTGTGTTGTATGTTGTCTATGTTGTATTGTATGGTGTCCGCATTGTGTTGTATGTTGCACAGACAACATACAACACAATTTGCATTGTGTTGTATGCTGTCTGCATTGTGTTGTAAGTTGTCTGTGCTGTGTTGTATGTTGTCTGTGCTTTGTTGTAAGTTGCCTGTGCTGTGTTTGGCATTGGGATGTTCGTGATGTTCTGTGCTGTGTTGTCTGTGCGGTGAAGGGTGCTGTGTTCTTTGTGCTATTTGTAGCCTGTGCTGTGCTGTATGCTATGTTATTTGTGCTGTATGTTTTCTTTGCTGTGTGATGTGTTTGTTGTGTGTGTTTTGTGTTTGGTATTGTGTGTGCTGTTGATGGCCTGTGCTGTGCTGAATGTTGTGTTATTTGTGTTGTATGTTTTCTTTGCTGTGTGTTGTGTGGGTTGTGTTTGGTATAGTGTGTGCTGTTATAGCCTGTGATGTGCTGGATGTTGTGTTATTATTTTCGTATGTTGTCTTTGCTGTGTTGGGTATGGTGGATTCTGTTTATGGCCTGTGCTGTGTTGTATGTGCTGTTTATAACCTGTTGGCCGTTGTTTGTTCTCCGTGTTGTCTGTGTCATATGTGCAGTATTTTATCTGTCCTTTGAGTCTGGGTAGATTTAGTCATTGCTCTGTAGAGCAGAGAACATCAGAGATGTTGAAAACACGCCTCCTTTGCTTCCCAGTCACTGCACACTAAGTAATTCATCACAGAAGTTCATCTCCCGTGCCAAAGTCTGGAGCACGTCCTGCAGGATCACATTGCAAAGTGCACAGTGTTGCCTGTTTTCATGCATGCCTTTATCTCACGCTGTATCTCTCATTGAACTGAACATGAGAAAAATGGTTTGTGATGTTAAGAACTGACTGCACATCTACACTGACACGCTGTCTATTATTTTGCTAAATGCAAAAGGCAAGCGAAAGAAATCAGAAAGACAGCTCGCTCTCTCTCTCTCTCTCTCTCTCCCTCTCCCTCTCTCTCTCCCTCTCTCTCTCTTTCTCTGTCTTTCTTTAAGAAGATGAGTGGAAAGATTGAAGTTCCAACCTAGAGGTCAGATTACACATTCCTGGGGCACACACTAGCACCTGTCTCCTTACTGACATACCTGCTGAATATGTGTGTGTGTGTGTGTGTGTATGTGTGTGTGTGTGTGTGAATGTTTCTCATTGTGCAACTGCCCAAAAAAAAAAAAAAAAAAACAACGGCAAAAAAACCCCCTGTATAATACTTTCCTCATTTGATCATGACACACAGAAACCCGACACATTTGTTATTACAGCATTGACTTCCCATTATTTGGTCCTCCACATAATTATGGCATTGTGAGAGAAATTCCGAGTCATTATTCATGGGAAGGTCTGAATGAGGCAGAGGGATGGGATCTTTCCCCTGCAGTTCCCTCAGAGGGAAGGTAGTGTGTTTGAGAGCTAGGCTCCAGAGAGGAGAGTTAATGAGAGAGGGAACTGAGAGGTAGCCACTGTAATTGGGTTGTAAACGGCCAGAGCCTGGGAGACGAGCCATGCACATGGACTGTCCAGATGTTGCACGTCCTCCTGAATAACCCTACAAGCTCGTTTGGAGAAACGAGGACTCTCATTTTGATCAAATGCTCTTTTAAATCTATGCCATGCATCTCTGGAGTCGGCTCTTTTGTTTCTGCATCAGAGAGAGTGACTGGGTTACTGCTGGTGCTTTTTGGGAAAGGTGTGTGTTTAATCCTGAGAAAAATATATTATTCTGAATGAAACACACACATTCACAATCAAAAGGCCTTAACTGTTTCATATAAAACTCTTTATGAGTAAAAATTCTTCTTAAAAACCACAAAATGTAATATTAGTGGTAAACTTTCACAGACAGTTGCACAAAACATGAGCTAATGTCATTTTAAATTGATCTCATAAAGATTGAAACAAAAGCTTCACTGCTGTAGGCTATATATTTAGCAAAAGTGCAAATAGTAATCAATCACATCTGAGGGAGTTGAGCTAAAAAAGAACGTAAGAAAAGACAGAGCACTGTTTTTTTTTTTTTTCGTCTAATTTGCGGAAAAGCTTGTGCCCTTAAAACTCTGTGGAATCCAGTCAGGGAAACCACGGGAGCGGCTTTAACTGCCACTGGTGCCTACTGGGCTGCTAGTCGCCAGTGCTTCACCTCAGCATTAAAACAGAGAGAGAGAGAGAGAGAGAGAGAGAGAGAGAGAGAGAGAGGAGAAAGAGAAGGAAGGTAGTAGGGAAATGGAAGGAGTGTGACAGACAGAGAGAGGAAGATAGGGAGAGCGAGAGAGAGGGGGGGGGTGGGTTGGGGGGGGGGGGGGTGTATGGGTACCAGGCCAGCCACACACGGTGGCTTTGATTAAAGCAACAGTTCTGTTTATTTTACCATTCTCCAACTTGCATGCCAAACGACAGAGGAGAAAGAACCAAATACACAGTAAAGGATATTTTTTCTTTCTTTTTAACAGACAAAGAACGTAACTGATTTATTTATTTTTCCTGTTGTGAATTACATACATAGAACTTTCTCCTTTCAGATCTTATTGATTGCAAATGCTCCCTTTCTCATCATGTTGTGTGTTGTAAACCCAATGACCAACCACAAAACAATTTCAACTCTCTCCATCATGGATACTTTTAAAGTGAAATTCAGTCTAGAAAAAATCATGTAGGAACAGCATTGTTTTAGTAAGGGCATTCATCTGAACGTGGTTATTAAGTCTGCTATAATGCAAAGCTGGACAGCTACACCATTTTTTTTTAACCTGACACAATTTTTTTTCTGTTCTTTACCTATTTGTCATGTCATTATTAAATCCAGGTTTGTTACTCATCCCAATACAGTCAAACACTCTGTTGTTTTTTGTAAAAATGAGGTTTTTTTTTACTTTTTTTTGGGGGGGGGGCGTCCTGTTTTGGCTTGCTGCTATGAAGTGCCTATCTCTGTAGTCTGTATCCACATGAGGGGCCCTGAGGTCTTTTACCTGTACCAAAAAAGGGTTTAAAAGGAACTCAGCGTGCCCCCTCCCCAAGATTAATAACCCATCTTATTTCTAAGCTGCTTCGTAACTCAAGCCTGGACTCACATTCCTCTGCCTTTTGTTTGTCTCTCTTTTTTTTGGGGAGGGGGGGGGGGGGGTGTTCCAGGGTGCTTCTGTCCTGACCGCCTCACTCACCCTGTGCTTTCCTACACACAAAGCTGTTCGACATCTTAATCTAGAGCTGTCTTTCAGCTGGGTCCTGTTAAAACCCAAACTGACTGCTGTGAATGCTAACTTCTGTCAGCACCTTGGTGTAAAGAGCTGGAGAGAGAAGGGGAGAGAGGGAGAGAGAGAGAGAGAGAGAGATGGAAAGAGAGAGAGAGAGAGAGAGAGAGAGAGAGAGCGGGAGAGAGAGAGGCTTGAGGGAAGACTCTTGGAATCTGACTGACAGAGGGTTTTTACTTAATCATGTGTCAGTCTAGTTCTTGCGGCCTTTGAGTTATTATCTATCAGTCTACGAGGAAATAAATACCTACTACATATACCTGAGTGTCATTCAGCGTCTCTGATCAGCTTCTAGGCTGATGTTAACCCTGGGGTTTTAAAACAGTTTATAGTGGAGCGTGTCACAGGTTGAACAGGTGCTGGAGAAAATCGGAGCATGATGAAGTGGCTACATAAGGGCAGTTTTGATAGAAGCGTAGCATTCAAAAGTACTTGACTATTTGACATTTCTTCTTAATGTATTGAATAGCAGCCTTTAATCGGACACAAGACAAAAACACATTTTTGGGAGAATCGTTGAAGATTGCAGGGAAGGTCTGTCCTGTGTGTGTTGGCACTGGGCAGAGCATATGGTGAACCTCAGATACAGGGTGTATATGATTCTTTTGTCTTCTTTCCTTCTGTTTCTCTCTCTCTCTCTCTCTCTCTCTTCGGTAAAAAAAAAATGTTGCCAAACCCACTTGTGAGGCATACATTCAAAAACATATTCATTATATACTAAACAGGCACTGATAACATCCTCTCTCTCTCTCTCTCTCTCTCTCTCTCTCTCGCTCCCTCGTGCTGTGTTATGTTATCTGTTTGGTAGGGAGTACCTGGTCTGGTTCTCACGGATTCCTGTGGGTGGATTTATGGAAAGAGCCCTTCCCCTTTGCCTGTGGCTGCAGGTCCAAGTGGCGGCAGCCTGTGAGAGACGACAACGCTGACACTGCTCATACAGACATGAACAAGGCCAAGAATCCCCATCAGGAATGAGCCTAGAGCTATGGGAGCAAGGTCAGGCACAGCTCACACACACACACACACACACACACACACACTTGTACTTCTATCTTTGTAAGGACAATTATTAACATAATACATTCCGTAACCCCTTACCCTAACCTCAACCATCCCAACTAAATGCCTAACCTCATCCCTTACTGTAACCCTAAGCTAACCTTATTCTAACCTGAACCCTAAAACCAAGTCTTAACCCTCAAACAACCCTTTGAAGAAGTGAGGACCAGCACTTCCCCAAAATGTCCTCACTCCCAAGGTCTAAAACTCTAACTGGTCCTCAGAAGGATAGCTGTACACACACGCGCACACACACACACACACGCGCACACACACACACACACACACACGCACACACATTGTTAACCACCCAGATACTCACAATACCCTGAGTGAAACGTCATGGAACTGTGATGAAGCTGTTTATGTAAAAAAGAGGAACTGTTCATTTCTTACATACTGTGTCCTTAGAAATCCCATTCAAGTGCCTCTCTTTTTCTAAATTAATGCAAAACACTAAAATGTCTTCCATGTAACAAAACAAAAAAAAATTCCAGATTCATAGATTTTTTCATTCAACAACAACCCATCCTATCTAGGCATTCCCCTTAATTGTTGGTGTGTTCCTCTGCTTGTATGAACAAAATGAAACAATTCCGAGTGCTAATACAAATACTGTAAAAACTGCCCCGAGGCCTTTTGGAATCTGTGTAATGGCAGGCGCCTTTGGAAGTGAGGGAGGGGTGGGGGTGTCCTCATTACACTTACCTGTGCATTCTTCCAGAGAGCCCGGCATGTCGAAACATGTCACTCCTGCTCTGAAAGTGTGCAGCCTGTCTTATCTGTCTCCTGCTTGTTCTTCAACTACACACATAACAAGCTCGGCGTTGAAAAACTCATCTATTGGCTTGGCCACTGAAGAGGTCACAACGGGTTCTCTTTTAAAACCAGTGAAGACTGGTTTTTGAGCAGTGCTAGGACATTTTGCTATTAGTTATGAATAAATGTGCCAAAGCTAACTTTAAAATCAACCAAGCCAAGACTGTTCTGAAAAAAGAAAACTAATCTAAATATTCTGTAGGATTTTGTTTTCTGCTTAATAAAATTTATAATTCCGTGTAAATATAATATTTCTCTTAGGACCGGTGATGAGAGTGACACCCCCCACCCCCCTTCCAAGACACCCAGCCCCTCTCCTCACAGGTACACATTGCCAAGAATATTTTGGGCAAAGCAACACATATGCTATTTCAGGGGAATTTTTTTTCTGATACACAGTCTAAATCTGAGAAGTTTAGTGTCAGTGGGGGATTTTTCTACTGTGGTGGGAGGCTTGTGTAACAGGGGGGAGATGCCTGTTCGCAGTTCGTAGTGGAGAGGTCGGTACAACATGTGTCAATGCGATCGCTCTCAAAAGCTCACACAGAGAGAGAGAAGGTAGGAGCTTGTTATGGGGAGACGTGTAAAAGACACAAGGCTTGCGACTAACTAAAGCCCACTGTATAAAATGTCAAAGAGCCGTTTTATTCTGTTTTGACTGGACAAATATTTGTGTGTCCGTTCTGGGGTTACACCTACAGACACCGGCTTAGGAGACAGTAGGAGTTTGTTTTCATCCTTTTCATCTTTTCTCTCCCTCCTTTCCACCCCACAACACTCCCACCCCCTCTTCTCCCTCACTCCAGAGTTTTTAATATCAAAGTGTACTGTCTGACAAGGGTAAGACAGGAACAAGAGGGCTTTTGTTGGATCTCTCCAGAACCGGCCAGGAACGACAAGAACTTGTCAACCCTTGTTCAGCGAGAAGGGAAGATGTAAGAAAAAAAGGCAGAATGCAGAGAGAGAGAGAGAGAGAGAGAGAGAGAGAGAGAGAGAGAGAGAGAGAGAGAGTGAGACTCTTCTACGGCACACAAAAGAGATTCTTCTGTGGATCTCTGCTTGGGGCTCATGTTTGAAACTGAATAACTTAATTTCACTTCATCAAGGACACGACGAGAGTGCAGCAGGAGTCTCCTGTTTCTGGAACTACCCCGCCACTTTGTCATCTTCAACGCTTCATGACTTTAGAATAATAAGAAAGTAGTCTTTTTATTCTGGAAAGGGATTTTCTCTGGTGGTTAGCGTATGCAGATGAAAGCATATTTTAGCCTGACTGAACTTAAAGAATAAAAACATGCAAAAAAAAACTACAAGGCTCTCTTACTGAAGAGCCATGTCTTGGGATGTGGTTTGTATTGTTCAGTAGTTTGTTCAACCGCTGCTGAACAAAGCTTGAGAGAGAGAGAGAGAGAGGGAGAGAGAGAGAGAGAGAGAGAGATGATTCTCTTCAGGATCTTTCTTGGGGGGGGGGGGGGGGGGGCATCTGCTTGTTAAAGAAAAGACACAATTAGAACCGTAACAGAAACAGTCTGTTTCTCTTTTCCTCCCCGCCCCTCCTTTGGTTTATTCTCTTTTTTTCCAACAACATGTATCACTTATTGTCTACAGAAAATGTTTGGAATCTCATTTATTAGTTGCACTCCTGCTTACAACAACATACTCACCATATTTTCTATTCATCTTAAACTGAATGGAGAACTTGAATAGTTGAGACCGACAACTACTAGCATGTAACCTGTAATGTTTAAGATCAGTTGCTCTGTTGATCCATACTCAACTAACTATATATACATGCCGCATATTTGCACAGTGAGTTTAACTCTCCTGACAAATTTAATACTTTTTTATCAGATTTGCAATTTATCTGAGAATAGCTATAACTTACATTGAGTAAAACCCTATTCATTCACACATATCCTCACGTACAATAGCTTTGATTTATGACAGGTATCATAATAAGCGTGGTGATAGAATATGGAATCTATGTTAAAAGCATGAGTGAAAGAGATTCTCGCACATTTAAGTTCGTGAGTGAAGTTTTTTTGGCACTCCTTCTGAAGTGCACTGACAGGGGAATTCTTGTGATATACAGTTGGAACAATCGTCACACTCTGAAGTGCCGCCCAACAGATTTCACCCGCATCTCTCCAGCCGGTGGCACGGCAACACTGTTCCCATGACAGGCTACAGCAGGGCTGGGCACAGACACACATGGACTGATAGAATCATTTACCCTGCCAATGACAGACTCATTACCAGTCAAAGAGAGAGTTCATATCAGTGTTTGTTATCTGTGCTCCATAGAATCTGCTCAACAGAATATTGACATTTACATGCAAGACCAGCACAAACAAATTTGATCAAAACGTAGGGGGCATTAGAACTCACTCTGATAGAAGCCATAGCTGTCAGTCAGGGAGACCTGTGTTGACCCCTGACAGAGACTGTGCTATGGACAGAGGAGAAAAAAAAAGGGGGGGGGGGGCCCCTCTGGGGCTGTGAGCCAGCTGCTCTTCCAGATGTTGAACTATGTGTGGGGAGGGGGGGGGGGGTCTCTGCATGTTCTTACAGTGAGAGCTTTTCTCAGGTCAGCATTGGGCAGCATATGAAGGAATTAAACCTCGCTCTTTCTGAAATTCAACAAGCCGCAGAGCTAGTGACCTCACAATGGAGGTTTCTCTTGGGGCACTAAGTCACACTAGCTTTGGGTGTCATAATGTATGTGAGACGTTGCAACTAATTACTGTGGGATAGTCGGTACAAATGTGGGGACTTGCTTTAGGTACGCCTGCAGAGGACTTTCTGTGATGTTTTGAAGGGGCTGACTATTGAAGTATGGGTGTGCACAAGTTATTTTTCATTACAAATTTTTACCTTTTGTTTCCCCTAACCGCCATAACACTAGTGACAACTCTGCGTCACTAATGAATCAGCAGTTTTAAGGAACATTAGAAACATTTTGTCAAGCCATGGGTTGAGCTCTCAAACATCATCTGAAATACAAATACACACCCCAAAAGTAAAGCAAACACGTTTTCTGTGTATTACAAAGATAGCAAAACTGGTTGTGCTGTCAGCTGTTACCATGAGATCCAAATTTAAAAATAAAATTAAAAGATAAATTTAACTTGTTCCTACAATATCTCCCTTCAAATAAACCTTCCTTGTTGTTTGAATAAATAACTGTACTATTTGTGCTATTTGTTTATTAGAAACGACCAATATTTTTTTAAAAACATGACTGAACTGTTGAATATTAATGTCCCATAAAGGAGACTGTTTTGTAATTCCTGTTGTCAAAAATGAAAGTGTCTCTCCTGAATGCCTGCTTACATTTTTAACTGGCACACTGCCACGCTTGACTACAGGCAAAGCAAGGATTGAGTTAACCTGTCATTGAGGTGGAGACCTGCTTATGTGCAGGTAGAATAACCTGTTTGTTTAAAACTAAAGTGACAAAGTCTCAATTATTACAATAACCTGCTACTACAATGGCTGTTTTTACATGCATGGTGTTGAAACTGAAGTATTTTTTTTTCCAAAATATAATGTGGCGGTTTTCTTATAAATAGTGTTGACGTAGACAAGCAGAATTCAAAACACTCACGTGTGTGCACACACACATACAAACACACACACGCACACACATACAAACACACATACACATACACATATACACACACACACTTATTGGTCATCACTCTTTGGCTGGGGTCAGGTCAGGCCACGTTTCATGCGTTTGGATAGGAGGCTCTGTGTTCCTCCTTTCTCCTTGGCTGGAGCTTTTTTCCATTCTCTCAGGGAGGAGGTGACTGCTACCATCTCTGCGGCTGTGTTCCCTGCTGGAGCCCGAGTGGACCTCAGTAGAGCTAATGCTCTCACTCCTCTGCATGTTTTCTTTTCTTTCATTAGCACAAAGTCTTAATATAGACACCTTACAACATGCACCCAGCAAAAAAACACAAGCTATTTTCAGCAAAAAGATTTAAAAATACAGATCACCCCTCCCAGAATTATGCAATTTATAAACACGGCATCATCCATATTTTCCTCTCCTGTGTGTGTGTGTGTGTGCGCGCGTGCGCGTGCGTGAACAAATGTGTGTGAATGTTCCCATTCATCTAAGTCTGTTAAGGGAGGGTTTTTTCTCTCTCTCTCTCTCTCAGGCCTTCAGGCTGAATGAAAGATGAACTCTTTACCGTTCTGGAAGCGCGTCTGAAGCTGACAACAGCACATCAAGGTCCGAGACTAAAATGCTGGGCTCTTTCATGCGCTAACAGGGCCCGTCTGGTGGTGATTACCACACATTCATTACTGTCGGAGAAAACCCGGCGCTCCCAGGCAGACCTGTGAGAGATGGATTACTCTAACCTAACTGGACTCCTCCAGAAAACTCCTCTTCATCTCTCCACTCCTCTGCTGACAGACCAATAAAAACGCGCCTGAACTCCCATTTAAGATTTTAACTGAAGCGCTGCCTCAAAATGACAGCTTCGCATGTGAAATCAACTCTTAAAATGTTACACTTTTAAGTGATTTCAAATGTGTACTCTCTCTCTTTCTTTCTCTTTCTTTCTTCCTTTCTTTCTCTCGCTCTCTCTCTCACAAACAAAATATATAAGGACATAGCCACCGCTGAGAACAATAATGTTTGTTGATTTCCTAAAGAGAAAACCTAAGGCAGTAGGAGTGAGAGCAGAGTGCTACAAGACCCTCCTCCCCTCCCTCCCTCTCTCTCCCTCTCTCTCTCTCTCTCTCTGGCCTCCCCAAGGGGATGGGATGTTCTCAGTAGTTAGAAGCAGAACTGGCGGCCGGCAGACGGGCTGGCTCCACAGCCGCCCGGGCATACAGACAATGCCAGAGCTTCTATCATGAGTCTCGTTTTCACTGAGGTCAGCTATACAAGCCCGTAGGCCATAACACAGACAGAAACACACACTCCAGTCAGTCACACACACACACACACACACACACACACACACACACAAACACACACACACACACACACTAAAATAGATCCACACAATAGGATGTATGATTATATATTGTAATGCACTTATACAATCATCGGGATTTGCATAATGGAAAATGCACACATACACACACACACACACACACACACACAGAGAGAGAGACCTAGAGAGACAGATATATATATACACACACAGAGAGAGAGAGAGAGAAGGAGAGTGGGAAAGACACAGAATCTAAATTATTATAAGGTTTCCTTCACAGTCATATGCTTGATTGTTTGATGGGAGTATTATACACAGAAGAGTTTAAATCTGAGTAAAAGAGTTACATGTAGATAAGCAATGTGTGCTTATGGGGTTATGGAGGGAATGATTTTCCCCGAAATTCAGAGTAATTTATTCACAACATTATGACAGAGCTGATATTGTACATGTCTACAGAGCACCTTCAAGCTGACATTGCAACCTTACTATGCAAACAGTTTAGTTCACTTACTTACACACACACACACACACACAAACAAATTCACATTCGGTCAGTCCAGAGCCTCTGAAAACACAAACACACAAGGGGTCAAGTCTGTGCCTGCCAGGGGTCTGAATGGTGCGTGCCCATAACCACCTCATGTTCCTGAGGCGTTGGTCCAAACACACAGTCACTGGGCAGCTGCAGTCCAACTCTCCAAAGCCATGCTCCTTTTAAAACACTCCAACACCCTCACCGACAGGCAGACATATCGCTCATTTACTTTCCTCACTTAACCCAATTCGTCATTATCCGGTGGATGGCAAGATCAAGACCGTTCTCATTGGTCAGAATTAACCTCTGTCAGGTGTACGGATTGGGCTTTCTGAAAGAGAGGCAAGATTTTATAAAACACCTCTCCAATATTCCCTGTGTATGAGTGAATGATTAAGTGTAGGCAGTAGCAGTTAAAGGTAAAAGGTTGTGGTTTTGTAGAGTCAGAGAGGTGCAGAAAGCCTGTGTGGCTGAGGTCAGGGTGTGTAGTGTGAGTTCTCCTTGGTCTGTGGATGAATAAAAATCTGTAAGCACTCAGGAGAAAAGAGTAACTTTGGAGCATGACTTATTCCAGCTGAGGCTCTTTTGTAAGTCTGTCAGGGGCTGTTTCTGATTTCACAGTCCACCCCTACCTCCCTCCTCCCCTCTCCACCAACTCCTCTCTCTGTTTCCCACCAAAGAGAACACCGCTCCTGAAAACACACACACACACACACACATTCATGCATGCTTCACATACACACGCATGCATGCGCATGCACACGCACACACACACACACACACACTGACACACACCACAACAGGTGTTAACACTTCCTTGTCTGTCCACACAGGTCTAATGGTGATTTGTGAAGGATGGTTGGAAATGAAGTGAGAAATATTACGTTGTATTTAAGATACGTGCGTGGCTTGTGTGTTTATGTGCGCGTGCTGCTATCAATCCCCTCCCTTCATACTGCCAGTTAGTTGCTTCCATCACTTCTGTTGTGCACGTGTATGTGTTTGTGTGTGTGGTGTCTGCTGTCAGATACTTTGACAGTATCACAGTCTCTTTCTCTCTCTCTTTCCCTCCCTCTCCCTCTCCCTCCCTCTCTCTCTCTCTCTCTCTCTCTCTCTCTCTCTGTCGCTCTCTCTCTCCCCCTTCTCTCTCAAACACAGACGCGCACACAGTGTTTTATTTTTACTTGATTTCTTCGTGATTTTGTTTCCTTTTTTCATAACTGATTGGAATTGTTGTTACCCAGGGAATTCTAAAATGTTTCTCTCCAGGTCTGAGATACGTGCCTACATAGTTACATATGGTTCAAGGGTCTGAAAAGTTCAACAAAACTGAGGTGCTCTCCTTATTGTTTGGGTTGTTTTTTTCTTTCAGGAGAGTACAGTTAGAGAGAAAACAGCCTCAAGAGAGCTGGTTTGATTGAACAGTTTTAAAAGTATGCCCTGGAGAAGGACAGAGAGAAAATAAACTGTTTAGTGTTCCATCTCTCTCTCTCTCTCTCTCTCTCTCTCTCTCTCTTTCTGAATGGTAGGCTGTGCAGTATTACAGTGAAGTACTGGAGTCTATCAGAAACATGTGTGTAGTTTTTGAAGGCTGTTGTGAGTGGAAGAGTTTGCATGGCTCAAAACGGTCTGTGCTCAATTTACTCAGTGACTCTAAATCTCCGAGAGCAAAAAACACTCCCTGTAAAACCAATATCATGCTAAAAAAATATTTCTGAGTTGACTTTGACTGAAATTTATACGCCACCAAGCAAAACCTGATTATGAGTCACTTAGCAAGATAACTATTAATCTTTTTATTTGTCTTTTTTCATATTCCTACTCTCGCTCCCTATGTCAGTGCAAACTCCCTCCTTCTGTCTTTTTCTCTCTTTCTGTCTCTCTCTCTCTCTCTCTCTTTCTCTTTATCTCTCTCTGTCTGTCTCTGTCTCTCTCTCTCTGTATTCTCCTTTCTTCTGTGCACAGTCTGGGTACTGATCATGGCTGTATACAAAGGGGCATGCTCTGTTGCAATCCTGGAATGTAAGGGGACTTTAACCGAGAAGTCTGAAAAAAAAAAAGCAGAAAGAAATGGCGCATATGTCCATTGCCAGAATATGACATCATATTGGAATTGAATGTGTAACTGTACATTAGTTGCCCTACATATTCCACTGAAATTTAGAGCTTCTTTTTTCATTCTCAGCTGTTTTTTCGAGGTTTGTGCAGCTCAGTGAAAAATATCTGTGATTCAAGGCATCATTTTTCACATGGCTTTTCATATGAGTTTGAAGATCAAACCTGCACAAAATTTTCGGCACAAAAAGGAACATTTTAATCTCGCAAATCACACACAACTGACTGACCTTGGAGTCCTTGACAGTGGAGTGCAACAGCGCCCTCTTTTGGTGATTAATTTTTGCAAACCATCATAATAAAAAAGAAAATAAAAGTTATTTAAGTTGTTGGGTGAAGAATATTTTATCGCCACCGTCTGAGAGTTTCAGTTGCCTGCATTTCTTGTTTAGCATAAAACTGTAAAAAAAAAAAAAAAAAAAAAACAGTGGAAAAAAAACAGTATTATATGAAGTAATTATTGTTCAATATAAATATGAATATTTTTTGTAATTTGTTGTCATGTGTTTGTTTTTATCAATGTTTACATTTTTCAGCTCTTTTTGTGTTTTGTCTGCAACCATTAACCTTCAATTCTACATTTCTCCAATACAGATTATTGTTAAATTTCAAAATAGAATGACAATAACTGTTTGTAGTCCCTGACAATCCACATACTGAATGTTCCATCAGAGAAGTAGCACAGTATAGTAAAAGGGTTTGATCAAGCCTCCCCGCTGATGCTTCTCATAAACCCTGGCATTTTCTACAATCATAGTTGTGTGTTTGGTTTTCCCCCTTTGGTTTGCTCTGTACAAGCTAATGCTCCTGGTTTCTGGCTGGCAGAGTACACACAGGCTGGGAATGGAAAAATCCACTTTTAGGTAGAGTTCTGTCATAAAGGCTACACTAATGAGCCCAAGCTTTTGGGAAGGGGGGGAAATGGTTTACATATGGATCCGTGAGAGAGAGGTATGCTGTGTGTGTGTGTGTGTGTGTGTGTGTGTGTGTGTGTGTGTGTGTGTATGTGTAAGGAGACAGCGCAGTCACTCTCCCAGTTCGCTGGCCTAGTCTACAGCAGCTGTAGACTGCACACAACCACTCATTTCAGTCAGGAACCAACTGTACTGTGGGAAAAGAAAGAAAAGAAAGAAAGAAAGAAAGAAAGAAAGAAAGAAAGAAAGAAAGAAAGAAAGAAAGAAAGAAAGAAAGAAAGAAAGAAATTAAACCTACAATGAGGAGTGGCTTTTTCTCTTTCTTCCTTCGCTCCCTCTCTTCTAAAAAAATCTCCTCTGATTCTCTCTCTCTCTCTCTCTCTCTCTCTCTCTCTCTCTCTCTCTCTCTCTCTCTCTCTCTCTCTCTCTCATGTCTCCCTGTCTATCCTCTTTTTCTCTCTCAGGGTTGTAACATATTCCATAGCATAGTCATGCTCACATTCATCACTGTCTAAACTATCGGAGTTTTATAGTGTGTGTGTGCTAAAGTAAAACAGGTTGGGTTGCTATAGCCAGTTAAGGCACTCACTGAGAGATACAGCTCTACTGTTCTTTTGACTACACTGCCATGACTCAACCTTTGACCTCAGCAAACACATATTCACAAACACACCTACATATGTAATAACACATTGCCTTACCACTCTGCTCCACCACACCGACTCACCATCCCACCCCTGTGGTAAGAGCAGTTGAAGAAAGTCTGACTGTGGTTATTATTATGGTTGTGGAAAACCTCATGTATTCATAAAACACACACACATTTTACACACCAGAGACATCTGAATACTAGATCCTGAGTCAAAGTAGGTGATTGTTACAGCTTTACAATGACAGGTAAATATCAAAGCTTCCACTTAAAACTGAGTCAGTTAAACAATAATGCTGACCTTCCTATTTTGACTACGACAGAAAAACGTTTGAAAAATACAGAAGGAGAACAGAAAGGATGACGAGTCTCATTATCACTATGATCATACAGAAATGTCTGTTTTGGGGAGGGAAACAAAGGCTGCTTGAATCCAGTGAAAAAGTTAAAGTTGAGGACCCTGCTTGGAGGCAGTGGCACACTAAAGAGTGTGGAATGTGTTTGCTGGTATGGCCCTCCCCCTGTATCATCATACAGAGGACGTAGATTACCTCTGGAGGGCTAGAGGCCATGACAGGGGTGTGTGTGAGAGACAGAGAGAGAGAGAGAGAGAGAGAGAGAGAGAGAGACCTTACCATGGTGGGGATCATGGTTCAATATTTAGATTGTAAACATAATATCTGCCAACATGTCAGAGAGATCTGCTCTAGGCACTGTTAAGATAAGGGGACCACACAGGTCCACGCAAGCGTGTCGGGTGGATTCTCCTCATTTTATTAACTCATCTGGAGAGAAAATGCTACATTTTTATGATTAATTTGTTGGTTTGAAAATATCAATTGCATAAATGTACAACTGTTTTTCAATTAAATCTATAATCTCATCACTTAAAATAAAACACAATTAAAAGAACACTCAGACTCTAACGACATATCACCATAAAATATAATGTCAAACAAAATGATATACATCCATTATGTTTATTAAACCATAAAATCACACCCGGCTTCCATGCCAAATAGAGGTATTTACAATTTTATTGTACTGCTTGGAGCAAAATCCTTAAAATTGCATAAAATTAATGGAACAATATATGTGGTAAATGTTTTGTGAACTAATTAAGCATTATAGTTTTCTTGTGGCTTATTAAGTTGTGTTGCCACAAACTCTCAACAACTTTAAACAGAATGTTATGATTATTGGTGGAAGGATTTGTCACTGGAGGCTAGCAATGGACTCCTTTCACAACTACTGAATTAAAGAGATAGATTAGAGTTAGAGACCCACCGAAAAAAGAAGAAAACTTTAGATGGACTTTTGACAGGAACTGTTCTTTCACCGTGTTGGAATCTAGCTTTTGAGGGAGACTGGAGTAAATGTCCTCGATCTGGCAACTAATGTAAAGTCATCTTATGCAGATGCCCTCATCTGCAGTTTATACAAGAACAGCCATTGTCTTCTCTCACGATTCAGAGAGACATCACTGCGTTAGCTCTGACCCTGGACAAGATGCTCTGACCGGGAAATCGGATGGCAGTCCGATTACGAATGATACGAACTTCTATTTTGGTCAATGCTGATGTCCAGAACTATGCTTTTTATCAAATAGACATTTTTAAAACAGAACAAATTACTGGGGGGGAAAAAAAACTCACACTCAAGAGGAACGAACTATGTTTCTCCACTTGAAGACCAGTTGTGAAGCCAAGCGTTCTTTACAGATTCTGTCCGGTACTGCAGTGACACCCCCACTGCTTTAGATTTGACAATGCATGAAAGGAGACATCCTCAGCCAGAGGCCCTCCAAAATAAGCATGCTTCAATGTTCATGAGCGATGCTTAATTATCCATACATAGCTATTTACAAGCGTATTGCTTTGGGGCGTGGGATCCTTCAATAAAAAGATGGGCCCCAATTTAATGGAAAATAACATTACTGTCTGCTTTGAGAATTATCCACAGCATAGCACGCATTTCATAACCTGCATTAACTCTGGCAATTTCATGCATATGGAATCAGTGGGTCAAAGCAATGGGGTTTCTGATTGCACTGAAACTAATTTCACAATGATTAGTTTGGAAGGGTGGAGTGCTGGGGCAAGGGAGCTAGTCATCATGGTGTTTTCTTGTGTGCATGTGTGTGCATGCGTGTGTGCATGTGTGTGTGTGTGTGTGTGTGTGTGTGTGTGTGTGGTGTGTGTGGTGTGTGTGTGTGTATCGCTCCTCTGCGCCCCTGGCTTGAGGCTTGATACACTTTCACTCACTCGCTCACTCTCCATAAAGCACATGAATGCCTAACATGCTCATTTACATGAATCCTATCTGATATGTCTGGTTCTCTGGGGACACGCGAGTGTGTATTACAGAGAGAAAGAGGGGCTACTGTAAAGATGGATAGCTTCGATCAGAGTAGCAGTTAGCGTCTGAGTGGTGGTTTTGGGTTTAAACTCTCCCCTGAGATGCCCCAGTGACTGTGTCTACCTCTCGCTGTAAATGGGCTTTGAGCCTTGGGCTACAGAATCCAACACAGAGGAAACCCACACTCTCCTAACCTATACTCTGTCACACACACACACACACTGTAAACTATCAGACTCTCCTAACCTATACTCCGTCTCACACACACTGTAAACTATCAGACTCTCCTAACCTATACTCTGTCACACACACGCTGTAAACTATCAGACTCTCCTAACCTTTACTCTGTCTCACACACACACTGTAAACTATCAGACTCTCCTAACCTTCACTCTGTCTCACACACACGCACACCGTAAACTATCAGACTCTCCTAACCTTTACTCTGTCTCACACACACACACGCTGTAAACTATCAGACTCTCCTAACCTTTACTCTGTCTCACACACACACACGCTGTAAACTATCAGACTCTCCTAACCTTTACTCTGTCACACACACGCTGTAAACTATCAGACTCTCCTAACCTTTACTCTGTCTCACACACACACTGTAAACTATCAGACTCTCCTAACCTTTACTCTGTCACACACACACCGTAAACTATCAGACTCTCCTAAGCTATACTCTGTCACACACACACCGTAAACTATCAGACTCTCCTAACCTTTACTCTGTCACACACACACTGTAAACTATCAGACTCTCCTAACCTATACTCTGTCTCACACACACACTGTAAACTGTCACACACACACCGTAAACAATCAGACTCTCCTAACCTTTACTCTGTCACACACACACACTGTAAACTGTCACACACACACTGTAAACTATCAGACTCTCCTAACCTTTACTCTGTCACACACACACTGTAAACTATCAGGCTCCGAGACTCTGTAAACTTAGGTGTTTCTCTGACGTCAGTGGATGCACTAACGCTGAAGTCTGGAAACAATATTTTGTTTATATGAAAAATGACGGGTATGTTCCTTCATTTTTTTGTCTGAATAATTTCACATCACAGACAAACAGAATGGATGGTATTCTTAAAAAAAATGACAAATGCTCAGTCAGACACACATAACGTACCACAATAAACCTTCTGATGGAAACAAACATGCCTGCCTGCTCTTGCCAAAGCAAACTGCTAGCAGATGAGGATATGTTTGGATACAATGGTCTATGTTTCTGTAACTGTTGTCTTAGAGACACGTGTAAATAACAGTCTAACGTCGTCAGTGAGATGTACTGTGGGAATTCTTTTTTTTTTTTTCATTTTGTTTTTGTTAGCTTTATATATTGTGAAATGTTTATCTTCCCACAACTCTCAACAAAACAAGGAACTGAAAGCCAAAACGGGAAGTGTTACTGATACTCGATGTGAGAAATTTATGTGACACCTAGATAAATGAAATAATTGTGGTACAACAATTTACCACTAGATGGTGATATATAGTCTGGGAACTACTTCTCTGTCGGACAAATGAGTTCTTAGTGTCAAAAATGTTTATGTTGGCATGCTGTTGAACAATCTGGCAAAACAGTTTGCCTTTTGATTAATACCCGCATTCATTTACCACTCCAGACAAAGGACCGATAATTATCTTTGTTTCTTTATTTGTTTGTTGTTTGTTTTTTGGTTGTTTGTGTGTTACTTTCCTTCTTTCTATGCAATAGAGTTGTGTAGCAGTATCACAGCTGTATTACTGTGGGTTCATACTGATTGCTTATCTGTATTTACAGAAAAGCAGAAGGACTGTAATTTTAGAGACTCAATTCTCATGACTGAGATCAAATCAGCTATAGATAGAATATAGTGTGGTTTCACGAGAGAGACCTCAACAATAACATGTGATAATCCATCCACAGCTCAGACCAGTCTTGGGTTTTTGGTGGCCATTTCATAATTTCACATAATTTTAGAAGTCCCCCCCCCCCCCCCCCAAAACAGCTGTTATCCAGACAACCAGCAAACAACAGTTTTACAAGCAAAACAAATCTTACACTCAGCATTTTAAAGGAGACCAAACAAGTTGTGTATGTTCCAACCCTGTGACATTTATTTACACTTCTTTAACATAGAGAGGCCATATAAGCAGACTGAGAAAACCACACACACACACACACACACACACATAACAAAATCCCTTTGATCTTGAGGGTGCTAAAACAGAGTTTTTCCTCACAGAGACCTGATAGTGCTGCAGTCCAGGACTTACGCCCATGAGTTAACTGATGAATGACTACATGTTTTAGCTTAGCCCAGCACTTACGCCCATGACTAAACTGCTTCATTAATTCAGCTGTAGCTTTAACTGTATTGGGTTAGAAATTTGCAGTTCTATGCCTCCCTAAGATTCATGGGAGAGTCTAAACAATCCTGGAGCGTCTCTGTGTGAAACAGGGGGATTAGAAAATGAAGGTTTTGGAGAGAGGAAAGGAGGTAACGTGTGTGGGGTTTTGAGAGCTTTATTATGGGGGGAGGGGGTGGGGGGGTAAATTACTGTCCCAGTTTTAGAGGTGTCACAGATTGATGGGTGTGGTCTGTTGATAACAGCGGGCAGGTCAGTGCCAGACACTGCTAAGTGGAGATTTTTTAGAGGCACTCTCTCATCTCTCTCCACAGCCAGCGCTGCCTTAATGACAGGCTTTGTTAACACATGAACAGCGGGCTCTCACAAGCCCTTTTGATTGCCCGTCGTAATATACACTCTAAACGGCTGAGTGAAATGTACCCCATTCAGGGCCTTTTCTCTCACAGTTTCCACAGTGAATTTGCTTTATTGGAAGAGAGATGGGCCCATATAAATTAATGAATCCCCAGGTGACACAAAATGTCAAATTTATGTCCGTATGAAGACCTCTGTCTGTTTCTGGTGTGGCATTCTGTTTTTGAAATTGAACATCAAAATGAATTCTTTATACCATAGAGGGCAAAATCATAAAAATTAAATGCTTTTTAAAATATACTGATATTATGGTTATATTGCACCTACTCTTTTGCTTCGGAGTTATCAGGTTTCACTGCTGCTCCACAAAGCCATATAATCCTTGACCTACCCCTCTTAACACTATTGTGTGTAGTCCAGCTGATCTGTCCTAACCCCCCTTCCCAAATCCAGGCTGCTTTCCGTGTATTCAGTGTGCGGTCCAGCACAATGCCATTGTTATCCATCGGATTGTCTCCAGTCATTATCCATTCAGACAGCCGTTTTTCTCTTTGTCCGTAGCTATCCTTCACTCCGGCCCGGGACCCAAAGACCTGCCCCTCGCGTGTCATGCTCTACTCTGGTCCATCTGCCCCCATGACAGACACACACACACACACATGCACACTCCATCCACACTCCACACCAGCTGTCGGGTCTCTGGGGTGCAAACAGGTGTTGGTCTTGTCCGGACCACAGCAGCCTGCACATGGAGGCACATGCTGTCTCTTCATTACTTCTCACATCTATGGACAGTCACATGAATTTCATATTATGATGTTTGCGTGTGTGTGTTTCCTCTTTTTCTTTTTTTATACCATAAAGCTGCACGCACATTCTTTTCTTCCTCTCCAACTATTCTGTTCCCCTGACTAACAAAATGAGCCTACAGTGGACACGCTACTGTCAAAGTGGGGCAACAAAAAGAAGAGAGGGAAAAGAGAAAAAAACACCCCCCCCCCCCCCTTAAAAAAGTTTTTTTTTTTTTTAATCATAAAAGAAGCCCTTAAAAGATGAGGAGGCTGGGTTAACATTTACACAACCAAAAGTCATAAATGAAGTAATCTCCTGAATCATTTTACTGACATTCCCAGTAAGCTTTCACTGACAGTTGACAGCTGATTCGTTAGTAATCACTGTTCCTCCTGATGAAGTGACGAGGCATGAAGCTTTGCCAAAGCCTATGGCAAAATATATAACGCTGTGCAATGATAGTAGATATAAATAGATTAAAGGAAAAACGGGTGCTGTTCAGAGGGACCTCTGGGTAGAGCTATTTTTAGCATGTGTAGGACACAGTCTGTGGGGGGGAGGGGCGGGGGGGCAGGGGTTGGCATTAACCAGTAAAAACAGCCCCAGCAAATAACATCAAAATCACCCCACAGTCACCAGAGTCACCTTTATAGTTTCCACAAGGATGCATTCAAGGTGAAACAAAATCACTTTTTATTGGATGGATCAAAGGATTACCCTAAGTGGGGTCCTCTATTTTAGGACCTTGTACTGAGGATTGTAAAAAGGGAATGTGTTGACACTTCAAATGCAGGGCCTGCCAAACAGCCATTTCTCTCTCCTACGTCTGGTTTCCTGTGTCCCTTCCGAGGTTATGAGTCACTGTAATTTTCATCTCGTTTTCTGATGATTATGAAATTTTTAAAATTTAATTTGTTCAGTTCCATGATATTCTATAAAACTTTGAACAAAATTGAAACAACAAAAAAATGAAAACAGGACATCACGTGTGGTAGTGAAAGCTATTTAATGATTTGTTTAAATACTAGACAGATTGCTGTCTGTAACGGAACAAGGTGGGTCCATCCAATGGCGGGTAAAATAGACCAGTTGTTCAGCTTCACGGTCTGAGACTGATAAGAACAATAAAAGGAGTATTTACATGAGACTCAATGTTCAGAGAGATGATTGGTAGTAAAATGTCGTACAAACACACTTCCTCAAAGTATCAGTTCCAACAAGGTGTGTAGTATAGATTCAGACATTACACACCATTTAATGCCTCACTAAGTTTGACCTCTTTGAAGCATTTAACTCTCTCACTCAGTGTGGCACTGTGGCTTAAAACAAAAGTTACCCGTACACAAATAAAATATTATATATATATATAAAAAAAGTGACATATCAAACCGTTCTGTCCCTGTTGATGGTGACCAAGGCCTTTCCCAAATTCTCCTGCTGGCCGTGGCTTGGCAAGGATGGGGTTCTCCCAGACGTGGATTTTCCCTATGTCTGCACAGAGAGGACAAGCTGCAACAAGCCTGCATATGAATGTGCGTGTTTGTGTGTGTGTGAGAGAGAGAGCGAGAGAGACCATGTACGTGCGTACCCTTCCCCCGCTAAATAAAGACTGGCGCTAGCTGCAATATATTTTACACACTTCTGCCTGTATAGAAAGTGCACGTTGGGGCCTAGAGACCACTCCATATTACCACCAACCTAGAGAAATTTCTTGCATTTCTCTGAAGCCCAATTTGATTGTGTTGACTCTCTACAGCGGATGTAAAGGCTATTAATGTCTCAGTGGAACTGTGAATTTACAGATATTACGGTTTCCCAGTTTCTCTGGAAAGCGGGACACCGCTAGACGATCAGAAAAATCTAAATTTCTCATACTTTCCTGTTCCAGCTAAGGCGCCGTACAGGGGCGAGAAACTCATTTGCATTGCTTCCAGACTCAAGTTAAACTTCTGATGAGCCAGGGTGCGCGTGGATCAGTGGAGCAGTTATATCGTGCTTAAACCAGGCGACTGTTTGTCTGCCTGGTTTATGTTGTACAAAAATATTAATTTAAAAAAACGGATGGATTTGGGAAATGCGAATGCTTAGAAAAGGAGACTTTGATTGCTCAATCTTTCCATGTTCTGATTAGAGAGGGGGAGGGGCGGGCGGATCGAGACAGGGCAACGTTTTTCAGCCGATTGTTATCGTTCAGACTCCAGAGAGAGCGAGCCGTGGAGCGTAACTGTATCTGCTGTCATCCGGAGAATTGCCTAGAATGGGAACAGATGAAAGTTTCAAGAACTGATGTCTGTTTCCGAAATCATACTTTTGTTCTCTGGTGTTAAATCTTCCGGATTACTGTATTACTTTCTTAGTTAAATTAGATCAACTGGACGAAATCTCAAGGACTGTTGTGATCTCAAGATGTCTATATTGCCTTTTACTCCTCCGATTGTGAAGAGGCTGTTGGGCTGGAAAAAGGGAGAGCAAAATGGACAAGAGGAGAAATGGTGTGAAAAAGCAGTGAAGAGTTTGGTGAAGAAGTTAAAAAAGACGGGTCAACTGGACGAGCTAGAAAAGGCCATAACAACCCAGAACGTTAATACGAAATGCATTACCATACCGAGGTATTTGAAAGCTGTAACCGAGATTTCATTTGCTTGCCTTGTTTAAACCTGTCATTATCTGTTGCTAACGCTGTCTCAGCTGTCAATGCTCGAGTGAACTACTCTTAAACCTATAGTTTTATACAGAGTTTAGAAGCTCTTCACTTTAAAAAGTTTTTGTTTTGTGTACTGTAAGGTACTGTGGGTTTTCAAAGGACAGGACGAGCAGTTTTACTTGGAAGCCGGAAAGTAGGTAGTTCACATTAGTCGGCTGAATTTGGAGGAGAGAGGAAGAAGAAAATAGAATGACACAACCATCTAAAAACAAAACCAAACCGATATAGAACTATAGTATACACATTGTTCTGATACTTAAATGACAAATCCTAGTCCTGTGACTAGCTAATGTGCTAATTTTAGCGTGCTCAGCTAACTGGCTTTTATGTTTGGTTAGCTAACCTAGGTCAATTAGTTAATGATCTTGGTTATCCACAAAGTTAAAGCCCTGGTGTGTAATGGCATGAATCAAAGCAACTTAACCTTCAAGACACTGCCTGTCCGTTTTTCGGTTACCAGATCTTCAGCCACCAATTGGAATGTGTTGGCCAGTCAGGCTTTAGGTAGCATAAGAATCAGTGTAGTAGCTGGCTAGCTAATGTTACTCAAGTCGATTAACATTAGCAGTGGCTTCTTTTTTCCTCTCTAAATAAGACTAACTGTACTGTTTCAGGTTGTGCCTTGTTTCCATTTTAGAGCCCAAATTAACCCCCATTTCGCGAGTGCCACTTTGAGGCTTTAGCTGCAGAAATTGGCAAATAATATGGGCTAGCTACCAGCCAACAAGTTAAGCTAGCCATGTTAGCCAGCTGTAGCCATAACTATTATGTAACTCGTCTGTGCTATCTGGGACACACGCTGCTTGTTTTGACAGATCATGAAGGTGTCTGCGAAGCTAATGGCCTTTACTGTAAGATGTATGTAATATTACAGTATTGCATTGACCTTCCCCATTTGTTGATAAGTCACAACTTGACAAAAAGCTTACGCTTTACATACTCAAGTAAATGATAAAGTTAGTAGCTATGTTATCACCAAACCCGTTGAACTTCGCCATCCCATTTATTTCCCCCGAGGAATGCAATGACGTCAGTTTGGCACTGTTTGGTTGTGATGTCGGTTAGGTATGGTTATAAACTGACCTTTGGCTGTTAAGTATTCGGATGCTTAATGAGGTAAATTACATTCAGCTGCTTGAGTGAATCTGACAGCCATCCGGCTCAGTGACCTAAGCGTGTTATAATCATAGCCTTGGTACGAGGCACAAGTTAACCATATCAATTCACTAACTGCTCTTCACCCAGTAGTGTAATGGTTGAAGCTGTGGTGAAAGACAGATTTAAGGTCCGTGGATATATTGGGCCCTGTTGTAAACGAGACTTGGTCATCAGATTTCAGATATTCTCAATTTCAGATGTCAGAAGTGTTTGTAAGACACTTTCCCCCTTTGCTGTAAAGCCTGTGTGGATTGAAATACAGACATCATGTCATTCCACTAGTTCTGATATGATACTCTATGCAAAGAGAGATGAGTATATTTGAATTTGTAATGACATGCTATCCAAATAAGTGTTTAAAAAAAGTTGTTGGATGTGAGGACTGCCATCTCTTTGAAATGAGGCATCTGTTTGCTGTCTGTAGTATTGGCCCTGTTTATTCAGAAATCAGGCCCCTATCACTGTCCAGCAGCAGTATTTGATCTCCTCAGGCTGTTAAAGGAGGTCTGTTGTACAGTACAAAAAGCTGGGCTGGACATCTGCACCATGAACCTCATTGACAGGAATGTGCCAGGAACTCAGTCTGCACATGTTTGTGTGTGTGTGTGTGTGTGTGTGTGTGTGTGAGGGCTGGAGAGTGCTTACTCAGAGCCTGGAGGAGACTGTTTAGACTAGGGGAAGAGTGAGGAAAGTCATTTGAGAAAGCTGTATGGGAATCCCTGATGATTCACCTGGTGTTAAATAGAGTTTAGGCTGATGGAGAGCCTACTTGAGCAAATAAACCAGAGGCTACATTTGTGTGGGTGAACATGTTTTTGCTTGTTTATGGGTTAACCTACTTGTCCCACAACTGGAAAGCATTAGTTTGCTGTCTCTCTCTTTTTTTCTTTTTTTTTTGAGTGTCGAATCATCAGTGCTTTGAGTCAGCTTGATGCTGTTAACTGCCTCTAGAATGATGCACACCCCTTTGTCACATCATCAGTGAATATTTTAAATCGAAATACACTGTGTAGATACAGGCAGAGCTGTGTTAGACCTGACAGTTTTTTTTTTAAACATGTTTCTCTCTCTTTCTCTCTCTCTCGCTCACACACACTACACACATACAGCTGGAGCAGTTAGCCCACAGACATCCTGCCCCTAGATGAAGTTGCTTCAGAAAGGAAGCTAATATGTGTGTGATGTGTTCTTTAATATACACAGTAGTCATCAAACACACAGATTTAAAATCTAAGCCGTGATCTAGGTCTACAATAACGAAGCCATTTTTTTAATGTTAAAAATAGGAAGCACTTAGACAAATCTGTGTTACATTTCAAATCACAAGTTGTTTGAAATGATTTGTATAACTTACTCTGTCACAAGCAGCTAGATTATGAGGGTTTTGTGTAAGTGTGTGTTTTAGATTTGGGTAAGCAGTAATGTGCTTGTGAAATGGATGTAGTGTTTAGATGAACCCTGAATGGCAGTATATGTTAAGCCCAGTGAGGTTTGGCTGGCTGAGATCTTGAATGAGGTGGAATCATAAACGCAGCACTAAAAAGCCAGGAAAACACGCCTCCAGCCATGCAGCTGTTTGCTGCATATGACTGTTCTCTGTAAGCAAATACCCACCAAACACTGATCAAACATACACTGTGAGACGAGGAGAGGAGACGTAGAGGGGACTCCCAGAGCCTTGGTTTTCATTGTATTTGAATTTTCGTTAATAGAAAGAGTAAACAGGACAGATTTGAACTGACCCGTTCAGATTCAAGCACTCTGCCAAGCTCTGGAACATTGTTAAAAAAAAAGGCAGAATTTACTTTGTCTGATAATATGCTGAATATTTGTGTGTCACCATAGCTGCTCATTGGCTGTATTGATTGAATTCAGACCTTTCGGGTCATCTTGAAGACAACGGACAATGAGTTGTTAAAACAGCCCTTTGCTCCTGGATGAAGGACAGAGTTAAGACTACAGACACACACACACACACACTTTCAGAGTCATGAAAGTAACACAGGAAATCAGTCTGTGCTAAGAACCTGCTCAGGGCTAGATTAGTTCACTCTGCCTCTGCACTCCCTCACCCTCCTTCCTGCACCCCTCACTTTTTCTGTCAAAACAAAGACCTCATCCTCCTGCGAAGAGTCTACACACACACACACACACACACACACACTTGGGAGAAGGAGCAGGATCCAGCACCAGTGAAGACTGAGTCCTCCTGTCAAAAGAGCCCATGTGACATCACATGTGTCTGTTCTGGTTTTTAGTTTGATGTTCACGCTTACTCGGCATTTCAGCATATCCCCATTTGTAACTCTGTGTGTGTGTGGTGTGTGTGTGTGTCTGTGTTCTCACACCACCACAGATGAGGATGTGTGGGAAAGCAGTGGTGGACAACTCTGGACCTCTGGGTTTGAGTGAAGCCCAGTAGTGGTCAGCCACACTACCCAGCATTGTTCCTCATCACTCTTCTCTCTTCCCCTTTCAAACCACAAACACAGAACTTTCATCTGTGGACTTTATTTTTGGTGTTATATCTCAGTAAATTCCAGTAATCTTTTTCTTCCGTAGAAGAGACGTAAGTACCCTGAAATGCATATTTTGTTTAGTTCTTTATAACTTCAGATTCAAGGCTGAATCTTGTCTTAGAAGAAGCTTAGTAAGAAAGGCAACAAACTTGTAGAAGACACTGCTCAAGTACAAGATTCAGCACCTAGATAATTGTTATTGCCAGATTTAACTTTTTCCCTCAGTGTCTTCCTGTTTCTTTCTTTTTTTTCCCTGAATTCTTGGCTTAGAGATCAAGTTTGCCAGCTCATGTATTTTTGTTACTATGAAACCGGCTCTGTTAAGATTTGTTAAAATGCTAGTATTAACATCTGTATAGCTGGTAATAATGGAAGAAATAAGACGAAGATGTAAATTAGCCAAATTTAGTCTCGTATAATCCCACAGTGTACCATGTAGGATGTTAGAACTATTGGAATGACGACACCTAGTTCTAGATAAAGTTGTTTTCAGGTGAGAATACAATATTTTGAGGGGGGCTGGGAAAACAGAAATGATTTTTTTTTATTTTATTTTAACTTGGAGCTATTTTCTACCCTGCCTCAGTATAGCTTTTGGAAAGAAAGTGCAGTCTCTAATCAAAGACTTGAGTTTGGTTCCATCCCTTGTTCTCCAGAAGGCATTCTAGAGCGGTAATTCTCATCTCCAGTCCTGGGAGCCCACTGTCCTGCACGTCTTTGTTTTAACTCTTCATTATCACAGGTAATTGAGCTAATCAAGGGCTTGATGATTAATTGATCAGTGGAATCAGATTTGTCAGTCCTGAGTTTAAACAAAGACATGCAGGACAGTGGGCCCCCAGGACTGGAGTTGAGAATCACTGTTCTGGAGGTTGTGACATTCCACATGTCATCAAGTCTTTCATTGCTGTGTCAGCCTTTTCACTTCTTAAACCAAGTTCTTATGACACTGTCAAGTTTAGTGACCCCCATCCGCATTGATGTCTACATTAGAAAACAGGCTCTTGCTCTTGGCTTTGACTGGTGGGGGTGTTGGATGGGGTCTGGTGGGGGTCATGGTCACTGCACTGCTGGACTCACAATAAGATGCTAATTTGTCCTTCTCTGACAGCACAACAGCAGAGGATGGAGGAGTATCTGGGAGGCTCTAGACCTCTACTTTTTCTGAAAGGGACAATAGGGCTGCCTGGTAGTCTCTTTTTCCTTCCCCTCTCACACACACACACTCACACTCACACTCACAGAGAGGTCAGGGAAGAGCTGTGTGTCTTCTGTTTGGTGCTGGGAAAAGTGAACACAATGCCAAAGGCATGGCGACGAATCTTGACTTCATTCAAATTAAAGTTATCTGATCATTTATGAAATGAGTAAAGTTCATCAGGTTCAACTCTTTGTCTTGCAAACCAATAGCAGCAGCCTGCTTAGTGAAGAAGTATGAGTCACTGTAAGTACATTCAGAGCTGTTAGTTGCGTTCTCCTTCACATTGGTAGCGTTTCCTTCACATTGGCAGTGAGTCTGAAGACGAGGGGAATTTTCAGTATGGGATTCTTGCCTCTGCAGTCCTTGCAAACAGCTGAATGAAAAGATAAACATTACATAATCTCTGTGATGTGATGGCTGGAGACAAAGACAGGGGTGGTTCTTACAGCATCTGGTGTGTACTGAGATAGCATCTCGCCCATCTGCTCTCTCTCTCTCTCTCTCTCTCTCTCTCTCTCCCTCTCTCTCATTCTTTCTCTCTCTTTCTCTCACTCTCTCTCTCTCTCTCTCTCTCCAATTTTATGCTAGTACAACTGACTGAGTGAATTCAGCAGCTTGATGATCATTAGGACAATTAAATGTTGTGTGGTGGTGGTAATAAGTTCATAGCAGTTCACCACTCACACACACACACGCACACATATGCACACACGCACACAAAAGTGACCCCTCTCTGTCTGCTGCTGCTTTGTTCCACTCAGCCCTGTGCTAGACTGTATTCAGCCCTCTGAATAGCTAAACATCTGCTAATCATCAGAGACATATGCCCACACTCAGAGCTTTCAGGAGCACGACCATACATCAAATATTTGCTCTTTGCCTGAAAGCACAGTTATCTAGCTAAATTACAATCTGTAAATGAATGACATGAATCAGATATATTCAATTCTTTATCAAAACAAGTGTTGGCTGTGAGAAGCTTGTTACCACCACGTTTTGAGCAATGGTAATCAGACCATTAGCAGGGACGTGCAGAATTTCTAAATCCTTGGTAGCCCCTCGGGCAGGCATTCCTCAGATTTTGGTAGCCCAAAATGAATTTTGACTTGCCCAAATAAAAAAGACCATTTTTTGGTAGACATTTTTGAGAAAGCAATTAAAAAAACATTTATTTAAGAAGCACAAACTGCAGTAATCATCATACATAAATCAATCAACAATCATCAAAATAAATATTCATGTACATCTGTCAGTGCACTGAAACTTCCATAGAATCGGAAAACAGATTGAGTAATGGTAATAATATGTATGATATCAGTCTGTGTCAGATACTGACTCTCTTAGTTGAAATCACAGAGGATGACAGAATGCTACTCCACGTTGACTGTGGCGATATGTTTGCGCAAGAACGAATGGATAGGGGTGTGATTAAACTTCAATTAAACCCAAATTCATGTTGTGGTGTAAATGCTATGGTATGAGATATACACATTTGTCCGTTATGTGCGCAAAGCAGTAATGATCTCAGCTTTTCTGGTGCGCTATTTTGCGTGGAATGCTAGCGTGGCAGAGCACTCCAGCATCAAACACAACCCGACAAGTACTTTTCCTATTACCGTGTATACTTCCCAGCGGACAAACCATCATCATGATCAACAACTCCTCCGTTCGGTGGTCAGAGTTTTTCCTCAAAATAGCAAGTCAAAAGAGCAGAAAAGAAATTTCAATATAAACGCGTCTGAAGGGGTAAAGCACTGGTAGGCTATGGCAGCTGCCATCTGTACTCTTAACTGTATTATTATGACATATTTCACGTAGTACAGAGGTATTTTAAAAACATTTATTGTGCAAAATTGCAATAATAAACAGAAAAAAACACAAAACCTTTTCTCAAGTAACTAGGAAGCTATATATCCGGAACAATTTTGTTTTAGTGGGCGTCCTTACATAGCGAATTACATAGGTAATATGTTTACTATGCAGGGAATAGCCACTGAGTTGGCTAACAAGTGAACCTTTCGAAACAAATGTAAAGGTGTATTGCTGTCTCGCACCGGTTAGGGCTCTACGGGTCAGAGCGGAATAGTCAAAATCTATATAGAGCAAATTTATACCGGTGTACTTTCTATGCCGTCTATACCCCTAAAGGGGGGATTTTTATTTCATTTAGGAGACAATTTCTGATGGAAAACTTGATTTTTCAGGGACGTCGAGCTAGCGATTTTGCGAGCCCTGAGTAGGCGATTCTTTCTTTTTTGCTGCTTCAAACAAAATAGGCCCGTAAACTGATTTAAAGCAAACTTTTTATCCTCTTAGTTAAAGATCATAATGCATGCACTAGTCCTGCTTTGAGCGAGTGACGTGATGAAGCAGTCAGAATGTTCAGGTCTGTATCCTTCTCTAAATTCTCCTCAGTAAAGAAACACATTTGGATGTTGTAGTCAGTCAGGGAGTTTGTGGAGAATATGCAGTACAGAGCATGCTCAAGCTCTTTCCATCTCTTTAAATTTTTACGATGCTGTGTTGTAACTGAATTGTTTTCAACAGATTATTTAGAAACATTCCCGACTGGAGACATAAGGTTGTAAACTGTATTTTAGTAACGTAAGTAGCTGTGTGTAGGTGATTCATCATATTTACTGACATGTTTTAGTTGGACTTGCTCGTTCCTTGCCTGGCAGTTTGACTGTTTGCAATAGGGAGGAGAAAGGTCTGTCTAGCAGTTCATTGGAACACAAGGCCATATTGTCTATATCGGTGTGGCGTTTGTTTGAATTACCTTGTTATATTGTTTTCTTTCCTTAAATGTTCTCTGATATTCAAACTCTTAATCAAATAATCTCTAATCTCAGTTAACCTAGCCTAGAGACGAGGCTATGGATCTCACGTCCTGCACCTTTGCAGGAAAACAGTTGCCCAGCTCAAACTCAGTCCATATTGGTAGAGTTCATGTTCTGTATAGCCGCTCTTAATCTGGAGTTCAGCTCTGGTCAGTGTGTTTTCACTAGCCCTTTGGAAAATGTCTTGACTCCTTGCCCGCAGACCCACAGAAAATTAGTTTAACTTTGTTTCTGCTTTGTTTGGATCCCCAGTGTTTTTACAGACGTGCTGAAGTTCTGTGTGTCTCTCCCGTGGTCTGTTTTTAGGTCTCTGGACGGACGTCTGCAGGTGTCTCACAGGAAGGGCCTTCCTCATGTTATCTACTGTAGACTGTGGCGCTGGCCCGACCTCCAGTCCCACCATGAGCTCCGAGCCATCGACCTCTGTGAGTTTGCCTTCCACATGAAGAAGGATGAGGTGTGTGTTAACCCCTACCATTACCAACGTGTGGAAACTCCAGGTGAGTACACTAAACAGGAGCGTGTGCTCAGATACACACATCTGACTGGTCAAAGATTCTTTGGTCTCTTTGCCTTCTTGTTATCCTCATGTGTTTCTTATTAAAGCTGTTCCAACACTATAACTTTTAAGTTGATACCTGATGGCATCTCTTCATTTTGTATTTATGAAATTGAAGTGTCCCATAACAGCCTTATTCTCATGGTTCAGCGTTTTCCCCAAAATATTTGTCTTTTAGAAGCCAATCTAGTTTCCAATTCAAAAATCTAGAGTGATTTTCACCCCCAGTGCAACCAGTTATTGCCAAAAACACCCACTGGTGTTGGCACCCAAACATGGAAACTTGCATTTGATGTGAAAATTCCCTCTCTCTGCTCCGGTTTCGCAAACATTTTGATTTCAGTCCTGCATCATCAGCATTGTCAGTGTCAATAAAGAACGACGGGCAGTTTATTCGTTGTGTCATGAGAAGGCAGTCAGAGAAATCACCCAGGAAATTATGTTTATCCATCACACCTGAAAAGGCACAGTGTGAGTTGACAAACTGCAGTCAGAAGAAGGCCCATGAAAATGATGTGGTTTTCATAGGTTTGGATTTTATTTGGTTTTGATTTGTTTGTGGACTTTGGGCTGACTGTGATTGAGACAGGCTGCCTTTAAGAGGACAGGAGAGAGTACTGCTATACTTTACTCAGCCAACTGAAAACACTTTTTCCCTTTGTTTAAACATACACTGTTTATCAAAGGTTTATTTTGTCATATCTTCCATTTTATGTACTCCATATACTTATGTTTCATTCTAAAATTTGCATACTTTTTCAGGATTTCAAGATACTATTAAATGGCTTTTGTCATGAATTGAAATTAAGCAATTTTTAAACTATTATATGTAAAATATTATTTGTAAACTGTTGTATGTAGTAACACAACACACTTGAAGAATCTATTCAGGTTTGTATAAGTGGGGTGTGAACTAGACATGACTCTTATAGAAATTCTGTGGTGTTAATGCTGAATTGTGAAAAGTCTGTGTTGAAAAAATGTGGTGAGGAGTCTGGTCTTAATTCTCTAAAATCATTCCATCCGTATTGTGGTGTTGGTCAGTGGTTTTAATGATCAACTGAACGTGTTAGAAAATTATATTTGTGGTTAAGTATTTTTATGTAAGATATTTAAATCTTTATGTTTTATAAATTTTACTGAAGGGTTCAGTAATGAAGAAAGGTTAAAAACTGAAGAAGGCAAAAAAATAAGTAAATAAAAGCAAAACAATGAGTTTTTATGGACTTTTGAGAGGCTGAGATTGTGTTTGTGTACAGTCCTTCCTCCAGTGTTGGTCCCCCGACACACAGAGATTCCCACTGAGTTTCCCCCGCTGGACGACTACAGCCACTCCATCCCTGAGAACACCAACTTCCCCGCCGGCATCGAACCGCAGAGTAACTACATCCCCGGTGAGTGGGAGAGTCGAACACGCTCTCAGAACCACACACACACACACAGACAGACAGACAGAGAGAGAGACCTTCACAAACACTCCCATCTCTCAGTCTGCGTGCAGTCTGTAATGAAATAACCCATTTTGTCAAAATTGACTCAAGTGTGGAGTCTGGTTTAATAAACTTAGTGAAATTGGATAGGACACGGAGTGATCTAAGGCTTTGAGTCCTGACTGCCTTCAGTGTGTCCTGAATTATGCTCTTAAGGAACCAACCTGACCTTCAGTCAGACAGGTTTTTGTTTGTTTGTTTTTTGTTTCTTTACATTAATCTTATTGTCTGACAGTGAAGGTTAAACCTTGTTCAGGTTGAAAGAGAGGAAAGGTGGCTAAACATGTCTTCTGTCAACATCTCTGCTGTACATCAGTGCGTCTGTTTGCACACATTGATAATACAGCAGGGGTAGTAGTGAAGGAAGCAGGATGTGAGGGTTTCACTTTGTATTATGTTGTTCTTTTAAAAGAATCTGACTTGATTGGTTATTACTCAATCAGGGATTGCAAATAATTGGCTAAAAGCAGACGGTGCGTGCATGTGGTAAGAGAGCCACATGAATGTGCCCGCCAGGCGTGAATGTCGTGAATTTTAACTGTTCACGCTGACTGATTTCACACACAAAAAGAAAAAATGTTGGGTTTGACTGTGTAATCTTGACTCTTTGTATATGACTTTGTTTCATTTGATTGTCTTATTGTTGTGTTGCAGAGACTCCCCCCCCAGGTTACCTGAGTGAAGATGGAGAGACAAGTGACCATCAGATGAATCATAGCATGGATACAGGTCAGGGCTGATATTTATGAAGCATATCAAAATAAGAATGTTGATCTATCATCAGTTTTTCCTGTGATCATTAAAGGCAAAAACTGATCCCGTATCAGCACTGGTACTCAGAGAAACGTATGACTCCATAGGATAGATTATAGGATGTCTTTCCTAACTTTCCTTTTATATGTTTGTTTGCAGGTTCTCCTAACCTGTCACCCAATCCAGTGTCTCCCGCAAACAGCAACCTCGGTAAGAACAGAGCGCGAGAGAGAGAGCGAGAGACAGAGGAAGGGAGTTTACATTGACATAGGGAGTGAGAGTAGGAATATGAAAAAAGACAAATGAGAGGCCTTGTTTGCTCTTAACTTCCCATATGGTAGAGCAAAGACAAAATAATGTCATGTTATCTTTAGGAGAAATACAAATTGAGTGTACATTTTCCCAGCTGTCAGTAAAAACAAAACTTCATAGCCAAACCTGGTGAGATGAGTATCATTACGACTCATTCTCATGTCTATGAATACTTCATCAGATTTGGTTTCTCCCCCTCTCCCTCCCTCCCTCTCTCCTGCCCCACACCATGAGGGGGGGAGTAAGTATAATCTGGAGGATTATCTCTGGAATCCCAGCGTCATAACTTTGGGGGCAGGCCTGCCTGGCCTTGCTGGTGGTGATAAGTACAGAACGGAAGTGCATTTCCTCAGGCTCCAGAGCAAAGGGGCAAGGCCCTGCCAGGAAAACACGGCTGATGACTAACGGCACTAGCATGCCAATCTGTCACAGACCAGAGCAAGTGAGCCACGCCTAGGTTGAAATTAGTGGGCGAAGCTTTGTGGCAGTGCGCTGTATGTTTGTGATAGAAGGTAGAGAGAGAGAGAATATGGTGTGAAAGATCATTGAGGCCAGGGTCTGGGAGGTTCTGTCCCCGGGGGCTGGGTTACAGAGGAAGCTTCATATGAAAGGATTCTTTGTCTATGTCCCTTCTTGGGCCCGGCCCAGGATAATGTAATAATAATATCCTGTCGCTGTGTTATTCTATCTGAGCAGAGAGCCACCGGGAGGCCTATTGTAGAAATAATAAATAGCCAATTTCACATGACCAGTCCTGCTGATTTCAAAGGGCCAGACCTATGGGGAGAGCAGGGAATCAAGAGCCTGTTAGAGGCCCTGATCGGGGCTTCGCTTTACAAGGCTCTCTTCTCTCTCTCTTTTTTCTTTCTTTTTTTCTTTTTAACACGCTGCAGTTGATTACGTTCAACAATGAACACCTATAAGTTTGTCAGTCTTTTATCCTTGAGTTCCTCTCTGTCTCTATCACTCTCCTCTGTTCCCAGACATACACCTTGTATTCCTCTTTTACTGTCTTTATTTTTTTTAGCAGAACGCAGACATTGAAATCTTTTCTTTTTTTATCTCTGTATTCCTCTCTCTTTTCTCTTTGTGTCAGACTTGCAACCTGTGACCTACTGCGAGTCGGCTTTCTGGTGCTCCATCTCCTACTACGAGCTTAACCAGCGTGTGGGGGAGACTTTCCACGCCTCCCAGCCTTCGCTCACCGTGGACGGCTTCACCGACCCGTCCAACGCTGAACGGTTCTGCCTGGGCCTCCTGTCCAACGTCAACAGAAACGCAGCTGTGGAGCTCACCAGACGCCACATCGGTACCGCGGCTACAGTCCAGTCATAAAAAATACACATTTAACATGATGAATTGCTGTCTAATGTAAAATACCCATGAAAACTAATTTGGCTATACATTCAGTAGAATTGTGTCATTATGCTGTAGGTTTGAACTGGGTCCATCATAAACTCAGCGCTGGACCTGTTTGTGACGTGTAAAATGTTAATGAGGTCGTGACTGAGTGAATGTTTGGGTAGGAGTCAGAGTTGGTCAGGTTTGGACTCTCCTCTTTCCTCTCAGGCCGAGGGGTACGACTCTACTACATCGGCGGGGAGGTTTTTGCGGAGTGTCTGAGTGACAGTGCCATTTTTGTCCAGAGTCCTAACTGCAACCAGCGTTACGGCTGGCACCCGGCCACCGTGTGTAAGATTCCCCCAGGTGAGTCAGCGTTACACACACACACACATTCACGCTCCGTCCACTCTGTGCAGGGAGTCATACGTTCAGTGATAAGCATAAAGATTTATGGGGAATGTACATGTGCGTATAATCTTCTGAGTCATTTGTGACACCACTGATGTCATTTCCTCATTATTGTCCCTTTGTGTCTGTGTGTGTGCGTGTGCGTGTATGCGTATATGTTTTTTTTCTGGCTTTCCCTCAGGCTGTAACCTGAAGATCTTTAATAATCAGGAGTTTGCGGCTCTGTTGGCTCAGTCTGTCAATCAAGGGTTTGAAGCTGTTTACCAGCTGACTCGCATGTGCACCATACGCATGAGCTTTGTCAAAGGCTGGGGCGCAGAGTACAGGTGAGCACTATTAGCCAAGGGACACACACACACACTTCACACACACACTTCATACTTTATTGTTTCTTCTAACTAGACCCTAAAGCTCACCATGAGGTTCTTTGTTTGATTGTCTGTAAACCGCAGAAACGTACCGTTATGTCAACTACTGTAGCCTTCAGTTGCAGGGTATTTTCGAAATGAGTAAAAAGTGGAGTGAGCTTTTTTTATTTGCTGTTGTTGTTGTTGTTGTTTTGGATGGGTGGTGGACTGTCTCACTGAAGAGGCGTCGGAAGATTTGACTGCAGTAACAAACTATTTACTGAGAAGGAAGAAGTAGGAAAGTGTAGTACTGTAGTTTGTTGTAACGGACACGTTGCTCTCAGGGTGTATGTGTGCTTGAGTAATGGCGTGAGAATACTGAACAGACAGGAGATGTGGGGTAAAGGGTACACTCACTGGACAGGGGCAAAACTTACGCAATTCCAGCTGCTCCTTTACTGCTGACGCCAAGACTGTTTGCTGTCGGGAGCTTTTTGGGACTGCTCCTCCTTCTCCTCTTTTAACTGCTCCTCTCTTGTGTGCCCCTCCGCCCTCTCTGTTTTTCTCTCATCTCCTCCTGCTGGGGCTGAGTTGAGTCATGAGTGTGTGGGAGAAAGGACAGGCCGTGTGTTCACACCCACACACAGCATCAGCACTCAGCTCTCACACCAAAAACGTATGAAACCACACGCAGCAAGAGCTCTACTTTCACATCACACACACACACACACACACACAGTCTTCCAAGCACGCACACTTCATCTGTCTTAGCTCCGTTAAAGATTCTCTGTCTGATTTTCTCTTGGTTAAGACGCCACAACCCCAAACTGACTTATGCACTGTGTATGGATTCAGCTAATGTTGTGCTGGCGATAATCTGAGCCTTTCTTTCTCATGGATGTCTGAGAAGCCTAGATGTTTCCCTGTACAAGTCTTTGGTGTGGAAGAGTAAGCCAGGCCTGGTCTGTCCTCAGATAAGACCAGTAGTCTTTGGTGTGGAAGAGTAAGCCAGGCCTGGTCTGTCCTCAGATAAGACCAGTAGTCTTTGGTGTGGAAGAGTAAACCAGGCCTGGTCTGTCCTCAGATAAGACCAGTAGTCTTTGGTGTGGAAGAGTAAGCCAGGCCTGGTCTGTCCTCAGATAAGACCAGTAGTCTTTGGTGTGGAAGAGTAAACCAGGCCTGGTCTGTCCTCAGATAAGATCAGTAGTCTTTGGTGTGGAAGAGTAAACCAGGCCTGGTCTGTCCTCAGATAAGACCAGTAGTCTTTGGTGTGGAAGAGTAAACCAGGCCTGGTCTGTCCTCAGATAAGATCAGTAGTCTTTGGTGTGGAAGAGTAAGCCAGGCCTGGTCTGTCCTCAGATAAGATCAGTAGTCTTTGGTGTGGAAGAGTAAGCCAGGCCTGGTCTGTCCTCAGATAAGACCAGTAGTCTTTGGTGTGGAAGAGTAAGCCAGGCCTGGTCTGTCCTCAGATAAGATCAGTAGTCTCCCACCACTCCTTTTCCTCTCAGAGATCAGCTGAAAAGATACATATACATTTCCCACTCATCCGCTCGCCCTTGCTTTGTCTGTCTGTCTGTCTGTCTCTCTCTCTCTCCCTCTCACACTCTTTCCTGTTCTCTCTCTCTCTCTCTCTCTCTTTTCTTCATCTCACATATAAAGTGGAATTTACTGACCCCTTCTCTACCACAACATCTGTAGTCACACTCTCTCTCTGTCTCTGTATATCCTCATAGATAAAGAGTAACGCAACTCTTTGTCACAGACATGTGTCTGACATACACGACTCCCGATTCATTGAATGAAGTTTAAACTAGGTTGTGATTGGCCAGGCTAGCGGTGGCTTTGTAATGGTGTTGTGTGAAGAGGCCCTTAGCTCAGTGACGGTAGCCTTGATTGAACTTTGTTTTAAGCACTGTGAGACACCCACTCAACCTGGCACAGGAACGTGGAGATGCTATTGAGAGGAAGAGACTACACAGAGAGAAAGACACAAACACAGAGGCTGCAGAGAGAGAGATGGAAGAAAGAGAGGTGGGGGGTGAGACAGCGGGAGATCTTTGTGTAACAAGGGTGGAATGCAGCATACAGGCGGGAGTGTGTGGGAGGAATCCAGGCCTGTGGAGGAGGTGTACACACACACACACAAACACAAACATGTACGCATACACAGACGGCTAGCGAGAAAGAGTGAGAGATTAGAGAGGGCTGTTGTGCAGGAGTCATTGTAGCATCTGAGGGAATCAGCAGGGACAAGGATCAAATTCCTACATAGCAAAAACAAAATAAATAGAAGACATTCTTCAGTTGCCTTTACAGGAGCATTTTTGTAGCATTCAGGTTTAGCAACTATGCTGTTGACAAAGGTCTCAGCCGTATGGAATTTGAGCTGTTAAGCCATAAATACGGAGCTGCACGGAAGCCAAATGTCAGGCCAAACCTGTAAGAGAACAGAAGACCTTACTGATCCTAATTCCTGTCTTTCAACAGGCGCCAGACGGTCACTAGCACCCCCTGCTGGATAGAACTGCATCTGAATGGGCCCTTACAATGGCTGGACAAAGTGTTAACTCAGATGGGCTCACCGAACAACCGCTGCACCAGTGTGTCGTAATATACACACACACACACACACACACACACACACACAAAATTGGACCCTTTATACCTCCCCCGACCCTCCCAAACCACCCTTCCCATCACCCGTCCAGAACCGCCCAGGAACAAACCTACAAAGAAACCCACTCTGAAAACCAGCTGTTGCACCAGCGTGTCATGGGACACACACACACACACACACACACGTACACTGACCATACAACACCATTACCAAGTAACCCAAAAATACCCCACCTGAATACCCCCACTCCCACCGCTGCTCATCCACTTACCACCCAAGAACAAACCCCCAAAAAACATTCAGAGAAGAAGGGGTGAGTGAAACAGAAGAGGAGTGAAAGATTTCTTGTTTTTACCCAGCACTCCACCTGCAGCTGGTTCCAGTATTTTTTTGGAAGCACTTTTTCATGACGAACGCCATGTGTCACATTCGAGCCATCTGAATGCATTTTGATGGTCATCGTCACCCCTTTGATTTTGATGTCGGAAGCATGTGAGCAATATTGACCACTTGAGATGTGCGAAAACGAAACGCAGATTGTATACATTCATGGACAGACGGAACTGTATTTTATAGGAGCAGATAAAGTGTTATTTTTGGACAGATATACAGAAAGACAAGGCCTCTTATACTTGTGCATTGTGAAAGTGAGAAAAAAAGAAAATAAAATCAATATATTTTTGCCATCAGTGTTTTGGGGGGGGGGGGGGGGGTTACTGAAGAATTTGCATTTCTGGAAGGTTAGGTAAAGTCACTTACTATGATGACCAGCAGTGAAAAAGTGCTTTTCTATGGAAGTTGTCTGTTAGTTGTCGTCGGGTGGACAGTACAGCTTCAGTAGACGGGCTGTCGAGTCCAGATCGCTTAGCTGAGAAGTCCCAGACCAGAGGAGAGTAGCAATCATACGTTCGTCTCAAGTGTCTCCTGGCCATTGCAAAGAAGGCCTCAATGGTCCCCCCCCCCCCCCCCCCCCAAGTGAAATCCATGAAGGTGAACTGATTAGCAAAGTCCAAGACACTCTGTAGACAAAGCAAAGTCCATTGATCCCATGATATTGACTTTGAATTGTTTTTTCCCCCCTTTTATAGGTACTTAGTCAGTTGTACCTCACATCTCATGATTTTAAGCACTTCTCTATACTACTCTATGACAGAGTAAAAAAGAAAAAAGTTTGGAATTTAAATTTTGTCAGTGACAAAGAGGTAGCTGTTGGTGCCATTTTTGGATATGTAATGGCAAAAGTAAATGAAATGAACTTTGCTCACTGAAGTGGAGGCAGAGATCTTTTTGTAATTATTATTATTATGTTTCTTTTGCATAATAGCCAGAACAGGGGAATCCCAAGAGTATATTTTTACTGTTGTTCTTTATCTGAGGTTGTATATAATATTATATAGTAAAGTGTTGGTACATCTTTAACACAATGGGCAGGTGAAAGGGCCAGATCCACTGTCATAGGCATGCCAGTCCAGATCCACTGTCATAGGAACGCCAGTCCAGATCCACTCGGGATGAGATCTTTCTCCTTTTCTTTCTTTCTCTCCTTCTCTGTAATTTTCTCTCTCTTTTTCTCACCCTGTCAGTTTTCTCACTGCATCATTCATACACACTTTCTCTCACTCTGTGTTCACACACACACACTATCTGACTGTATTGTTAAGATGATATCAAATTCTCAGGACCATCAAACCATGCAAAGGAAAGCAAATCAGGCTGTTTCATATCTCTCTGTATTACACACAAGTTTACCACAAGTTATTTTTGTGAAAAAAAAAATGGATGTTGTAATCTATTTTGAATCAAACAGTGAAAGATTTTTAATGGGGTAGGTACTGTTGGCAGCTCTTGAGTTTGCTGTATTTTTGTACTGAGCTTGACTGGATAGCTTTGTCTTTGAACCAGAACATCTCTCACCTAAATGGGCTTTGTTTCACTCAAAAAATCTGACTCTTTCTATTTTATTATTTTTGAATTATGATTCTTTTCTGTCTTGGTTTTGGAAATGTAATGTGGGTTTCACACAGACAAAGATGAGCTGTTCACTTGTATTGATGTATCGTGTGTGTTTTATCTTAGGATGTAAAACGCTGAATTTTAAGAGTATCTAAACCTTGTTAAGACATTCACACATCAGTCCCCACTTGTTGTTACTGTTATCTTTGCCAGAAATGGACACATTTCACAATGTGTCACATACTCTTCTCAAGGGTATGTGACACAAGGCTCCTATAGCATATTGACGACAATTTCAAAAGGCTTTGATCTTTGTGACAGCACTTTGTTTTTCTGTAGTACACCGTATATGTATGTGTGTGTGCGGGTATGCTGTACTCAGTGCCCTAGGCCCTGCTGGCGTTTACTCTTGTAACCCAACTGCTTTCCAGTAAGGAGCTCAGCGCAGACTGTCGAATCAGCTGCCCCCCCCCCCCTTTTTTCCCCTTTTTTTTGGAATATCCAAAAAATTGCTTTAAGAATGCAGGCTTTCCCTAAATCACCTTTCTCTGGCAAAACGGATACCTTTGGTGAAACATAACTTACAACACCTATGCTTCATCTTACGGTGTCACCATCTCTTTTCCTTTGCATTTTTAAATTGGTGCTTAGACAACTTGTTCAGCCCTGTATGTTAAGTTTCTTTGAATCTTTACCTTTAGATATGTTTCCCTTGCATTAATTGTTAAAGCTATTACATTGTAATGACTTGTTTTGTTATCCATGAAGTTTTAATAATAAAAATGGATATTTTAAACTTGATGGTTATTTTGTAAGTGTCTGAACTCTGTGTGTTATCTCTTCGGGTTTAGGGAGGATGAATCTCTCTCTTAACTCTCCTCAGGATCAGTTTATTGGGCAAATTTTGTGATTCTGTGACAGCAGCTTCAGAATCGCACCCATAATTCAGTGCTTTACTGTGACATCGGAATCACAGTTGTAAATAAGTCTGCACATTCAGACTTGGGGCACAACAGTATTTGAAATGTCTGAATGACTGGGCTGTGTCCCTGTTCTCAGAGCTTCCTTTTTGTGTGACCTTGCTCTCTTGATTAACAGGGCAAATCACAGTTTTGATGAAGACTCAGTAAGGCATTCATGTGACGTTTGTCTAGTATTGCTTCAACACATTCAGTCCCTATTGACTTTTAGGAACTTGGAAGGAAAAGGACACAAGGTTAAGAAGCCACTGGAGTAAACAGTAGTAGGACATGGTCTAGTCATTTTAAATACTTACATGCTTCTCATACGCTGAAGTCTGGGCTTATTGTAAACACACGTGTCCTTTTCCCAAGTGCTTGCTAAATATGTAACATCATGAAAAATACACGTTTATAAATAAATTTATGAAAAATTGTTTTTTTTTATTTTAGAGTTTTCGGTAGTGAGTTTCAACTGCGGACAGTGTTTTGAGGATAAAACAATGTTCTATCTGAAACAAATCCTGATGAAATGGTAAAACTTTTGATTTGATTTGGATCAATGTATGAATGATAAACATAAAGGCTTAAAAAAGCAAACCAAACAAAACAAAACCACTTTGACTCAGACTGAGTAGCTGTTTTGCATCGCCTATTTGCTCTCCCTAACACCCATCCATCGCATCTTAGCACAGAACTGAATGGTCCTGCCACTGGGGATAGAAATGTAGTCATCCTTGACCATTGCACATGGAAATGATAAGGTAGCACAGTACAGCCCTGAACTACACAACAGGCAAGAGAGAGTAACAATACACATATGATAACAAGCCTCTGTGGTCCAGTGTCTTTCCTCATCCATCTGTGATATGCCAGAGCCTTGGCTGGCCTGGATGGTGTGGGAGTGAGGGAGAGCAGGCTGGAGGCTGGAGAGGGGAGGACAGGGAAATGTCCACTCTGCTCTAATTCTCCTCTCCTGATGACAGGCCTTCGATCTCATCCTGGTCTCCACCAATGGCCATCCAAAAAGCTTTAGCTACCTAAGGAACAGTTGATCACCTGTCAGTCACTGACGATGAACAGATGTGATTTTTTTAAGAAAGCTAAATAAATAAATAAATAAATAAATAAAGCGCTCTTACCTTTTCTGCGTGCACTTTTCTCTGTTCGTGAGGTAACGATGATGCCTTATCTGTAGTGAACAAAGAGAAAGTACTGCGGTAAAGACCCGAGTCGAGAGACAATCGAAAGAGCGATAATTCTTTGTTCCAGTCTGGAAAGGTGCGATCGACGTCAGATATGCTGAGGTGCATCTTAAATCTTTTACGTTAACATGGGCTACACAAGCCTACACTTTACCTTTCATCTCTTTCAGCTTTGTGAAGAGCCGCTCAAAGTTTTCCACGTCAGAGTCTCCAGCGGTGAGGTTGGCCAGCTCCTGGATGTCCATGTCAATGGTGGGATCTGAAGGGTAGTCAGTCCCACACTACGTCAGTTAGCATCTGAACTGCAGCAGCATCTCCCGCCTTTCTCACAGCGTTACGTCGTATTACTCACCCGCCACCGAAGCCACGTCCGTCCCACTGCTCTGACTGTTCTCTGTTCTCTGGTTCCCTCTGTCACTGTCAGTGTTGTTGGACGGGGAGTAGGAGGACTAATGCACAGACAGGAGGAGACAGTTAAGGTCTAAATTAATCAAACCGCCGACAAACCACAGTCATGACACGTACGCTTTGGCAGACTTCCACTGCACAGGCTCCACGGCTTCAGATTTCACTATTTCAAACACGTTGAGATTCTTTTTTTTCTTTGATTTATTTTTTCTTTTTTCTTTTTTCCCTTTGGGGGTTGCTAACACAATGGTGGCTTACACTGAGGTTGAATATCAGTTGCCCTGTCAACGCTGTGTAGACTTGAGCCCCAGTCTAAGTTCACTTTGTACAAAGTTCATTCGATGATGAAACGTGCAAGTCCACGTGTAGTGTAAAATCAGTGTCAGTAGTACTTTAGTTTAACAGCACCACACAGCATGACTGTCTTCTGACTATCCTCAAAGGTAATTAGATATTCTACAAGTAGTCTGAGGTTTTTGAAGAGGTTTTACCGGAGGCTCCTGACTGGGCCGCGGGTTGTTGTGACGGGAGGCTACCAGACTGCTCATAAGGCCAAAGCTCTGGTTATGCTCTGGGGACGAACAAGAGAGAAGGAGGGTCGAAACAAACAGACATTTTGAATGACAGCTTTTAGTGAGAGGGAGCCAATAAGATTCAATTAACATTATCAACCCTACTCAGTGACATTATTGCATAGTTTCATTTCAGCGGTGTATGAGTTAGCAAGCCCTTTGCTGTGAAGTCAGGCTGGCTACTTTTACATTGAGCTTCATTTTTAATGAACATTCACAGTAACAGCCGATCTGGAATAAAACGCATTTGTGTAAAAAGCTGAACTGGATCTCAGTAATCATAACAGGGTTGATCATTGAGACACTGCATTCTGAATCAAAGGTCTGCTGTAAACTTTTGATAATCTGATATCCGTGGTTATTACACATGTCTAAAACTCTTTGATTAGAATCCTGTCAGACTAATGAGATATTTTACATTAATAAGCAGTCAGTGTCTGCACGTCTCGGCTGCTCACTGTGGCCCTGGTCATCTGAATCAAACGTACAGGACTAAAATGGGTCGGAGAGCCTGCATACCCCGCAGCTCTGTGGAGACAGAGTTCCCTACATATCAAGCTTAGTCTATTTAATTCATGTAAGACTTAAAGAACTCACCTTCCTTCATCTCAACACTGGACCACACATTAGCATTCAGGGCCTGTACAATTCGCTTCACCCCAGTGGATTCTGGGAAATCATCTGAGGGGTTGCATTCAGAAATAAGAGAGAGAAGAGGACTACAGGATGAGTGTAATATGAATGATGTTCAGTATTCAGAAATAAGAGTCAGATGGAAACTTAAGGACGAGTGTAATATGAATGTTTAGCATTCGGAAAATACAGACAAATGGAAACTAAAGGGTGAGGGTAATATGAGTGTGGTCTAGTATTCACTCACCATCCTCATCAGGTAGATCCTGTGGGTTGAGCTCCACCAATTCAAATGCATGGGCCAGGCACCACTGCTGTGCCTCATGTCTGTTTACACCTGTAACACAAACACATTCATACCAGGACTAACTCATCACTGACAATTATCGTAAGTCATAATCTCACGTCTCTTTACACCTCCCACTGTACAATAAAACCACACTTGTATACCAACAACCACATCAGCTTATTAACGTAACCGCCACAAAGTCAGCACTCTTCTAAGTACATTGCACTGTCAGAACGAGCAACGTAATGACTCAATCTGCTCCACACAGGCTTTCAGAATAAACATTCAGCATTACACATACAGAGCCAAAAGAGTTCATTTGACATGCACAGATGTGGTAAGGCAACACAACTGTCATGTTCCCTTCAGCGGATGTTTCGGTCTTAGTCATCCTCCCCATCACTCAGTGTTGGTCCCTGATAGTCAGGTGCTTATGAAGTTGTGACTGGAGTTACGACAAACAACACTCTCTTACAAGCTTGTATTGTCACTTGACAATGTTGCGTGACTTGTATTGTTGGAAAATGAGTGACTGGTTTTAATTGGCTCATCTGCTTGCCTCACTAATTCTGGCTGAAGAGACCACAGTGAGGAGAGGAGACTCATGAGGTCACAGGAAATTGAGTAATCCAAATTGAGAAGACGAGGGGGAAGTTTTAACAACAAACAAACAAACCAAAAACGGATCATGGAAAACATTAAAGTTCCCAGATCAAAGAGACAAGATCACAGGAAATTGAGGAATCTAAAATGAGCAGAAAAAGATAAAATTAAAATAACAAAAAAAGCAATGAAAATAATTTGATTTCCTTGTTCAGGGTACTTACCGCTATCACACACATGATCACACACCAAAATAAGTACTTCAGGACCTAGCTCTTCTACCACAGACAGCCATGGAGACACACTGCTCAGACCATCTTTCTGTAAGTCCCAAAGGCACATAAAGGTTAACAAACCTGCACACAAAGCTGCCTAACGGTTACATGACATAAATCACTGGACAGTCGCACAGCAAATGAAAAATTATTAATAATCTGTCACTCACTGCTTTGCTGTCAAAGTAGGCAATGAAAGCCTGCATAGACTGGGCAATCTCCGTGTTCATACTGAATGTGTTGGGAACGACACACAGACTAACATCCGCTGTGTAGTATTTGTTGTTGATGGTCCATGGGTACCATACCACGGAGCCATCCTGTTTGGATGGTTCTGGCAACGACGACGTACCCAAGATCTCTATAATGAAAATACATCGAATCTAGGTGCATTAGCGACATCAACAACAGTACTGCTCTATAACCGAAAAGCAGCTGTACTGATAGTATAGTAATTCTAACATTTTTTCTCTCTGAAGATCTAAAGAACACTAAACAATAAACATGGCACCTGCCTCATGTTCGAACGCAATCCACTTTAGATCACTGAACAGAAATTTAGACTTATTCGAAATTCGCTGACAATATAATTTATCCGTTAACGGTTGGATATGAAATGTACGTTACGTTAATTGTACAGCACATGATACAAGGATTCAATACAGGGATATACTAATGTTTTTTTTAACCATCCAGACCAAGAAACCTCAGTTAGATCCAACTCAAGATGACCTACAAATATAACCTACTTTACGTATCACGGCTTATGTAACATTTTGTTCAGATATCTGACAAAATATCCAGCCTCGTAGTTATAGCTTGGCAATCACTGAACCTTTTGTGGGATAAATGAACTTTACTTATATGTGCTAGCTGTCCTAACCTGAATTTCCAGCTAGCACGCCTTTAACAGCTCGATTGGCTAGCGACTACGAGCTATTTTTAAATTTGACACTTACGTCGGACCAATTCCTCTTCTTTAAAACCTGTATCACAACTTGAAATTAAGACACAAGGTACTGTTGTCACCTCGTCTTCATGTGACTCTGACATATTTGAAGATTCTTGGTTATTTCAATAACGTTAGTTCAGCTAGGATAGTTATTTGCAAGCCCAGAACATTTCAACTCTAACCTCGTTCGCAAGAATCGCTTCCGGGTTACTCTCGTATTTTATTTTGGAAAATGTCTTTGTTTATTTGTTTGTTTGTTTTGATATGGTAAACAACCTCTTTAAGTTAAAGTTTACACACTCCAATGTCACGGAAAAAAATAAAGTTCAGATTTTATTTTTTCAAACAGTTAATCTATGCTCACCCTACAGACGTTTCTGTCTAAGCGTCTCGTTGCTATAGCTACAGGCTGCGATGGAAGGCAGGAAAATGATTACTGAAATGACAATTTATGTTTTCGAATGGGCAGAGTTTTGATTAAACCGATAAGTTGACTCAGTAACGTTATTTACATATGAAATCAAGATCAAGAATGACGGATAATATTAGAAGTGAAGATAACCTGAGCCATGTTTTAGTAAAGGTAACTTTTATTGATTTTCCAAGCAGGAGCCAAAGCGGTAGTTTACATTAGATCCTTCTGTATAATAAAGGTATTTTGCAATATTTGGGCTATTTCCTCGTAATTCAAGTAACGAAATCTGGGAGCCATGAAAACTAATGGACATATATGAATAAATATAGGAAAATTGCTTTTGACTTAGTACTTTTGTTTACATTTCCCCAGGTTCAGGACGATTTGAAACGACTGAGACGGGACGTGGATCGCATCACTGCGCAGAGGAATGGCGAAACGTTGGACCTTCAGGCGCTGAACGCTGCCATCAGCAGAACAGAGGATACAATCAGAGTCAGACCCCCCCCCCCCCCCCCTTTTGTTGTTGTTGTTGTTGTTGTTGTTGTTGTTTTGTTTTGTTTTTTTACGGAAATAAAAGTTCTTATTTTTCCTCTGTTGTTATTTTTTATATTATGCAATTGTTGCGATTAAATCAATTGGATGGACCTGCATATTAATCAATAAGTTAAATAGTCGACCATTTAATTGAGCATTTTATATATCCACTTACAAAACCTCTGTTTGCTATGTGGCTCACCTTGTTAACAGAAACGGGCTGAGGAGTACTTAAAGATAGTGAACAGACAGATGTTGATGCTCCCGCCTATTGAAGACGTTGAGAAGAAGACTGTGAAGATTCCTAAATGGTATGAGTGTGCTGCAGTTGTGTTCAGAGTTTAGAGGAAATAGCCAGTGTCTGGGACTGATGTTATCGCTTTTGTAATTTTGTCAAACCTTCTTATGAAATTCTATATTAACTCAAGTTACATAACTCATGTTGTTATGTACAGGAAACCATCTACTGAGGCTCTCCTAGAAATACATCCTGAGAAACATCAGAAGGTTTTGATTTCACCTGGAGAGAAAGTAAGTATGTTTGGTTTGTCTTCAAATAGGATCAAACAATACATATAATAAGATTTGAATTGTTTGGTCGCACTCAAGATGTTTTCCAAATATCCCTTTATTGTTATCATCATCATTATCATCATCATCATCATTTTTTTTTCTCTTTGAATCAGCACAAGGCAGCATTTACTATGCGTTTATTGTACAACCCCACTCACCCACTGAACAGAGACCTCATGCACCAGAGATACGGCATTGAACTCCCAGAACCACCCAAGAGAGCTGGAACCAATGTGAGTTCCCCATGTAAGCTTACCTCACACAGACAGATCTTTATCACAGTAAATGCAGAATAATTTCTCCTGGAAACAATGAAATCTGTGGACCTCCAGTAGTAATGGATGTGCATTTCAACATGGCAAAGACTGAAATAATTGCTTTGTCGTCTTTTTGTTGTGTTTATTTTGGATGAGTTTTTGGGCTTTAAAATGTGGTTTTCTCCTCAGTATAGTTTCATGGCGCAGTCACCAGAACATTTCTCATAATTCAAAATTTTTTCATCTGCAGGCACTGTAACACAATCTCAGTATGTTCACTGAGGTGGTCCCATATGTGATGAGATGTGGTTTTACAGTTTAAATTATGTGGGGAAATGTTGTTTCGTACAAGGTGCTATTAGACTGGCAGGATGTAGTCTGCTTCAGCGGTCCTATCTTACAGAAATATTGTATGATTTTGTGGTGCAATCCACTCTTTCATACACCAATATTAATTAGATACACTTGAAACATCATATATTGTTTCGCTTTTCCTCAGGGATTTGTTAGGGAATTGTTACAGGTATGTTTTGAGCTAATTAAGATGAATTTGCAGTGGTAATGTGACAGTGGACAGGATTTATCTTAACTGACAGTTGCCTTAAACCCAGCAGATATCATGTAGCTCTCAGAGCAAGACTGAAAGGAGAGCTTTGGATTAACAGATGACTCAAGTCTCCACACTCACAAATGGGAGACAGGCACCTGAAGGTCACTTGGCTTTGTGTTGACAGCTAGAACATTTGTTGGTAAACAAATTAATCTTTTGAAAGGTCACCATTTGTTTTGAAGTGCTAGTTTTTTTTTTTCTATCTGCTTTCCTCTGCAACCATTTATCTATCTATCACACGTTGTTCGCGCGTCACGGGGAAAGGGTGTGAGGCTGTCACTTTTTTTGTGGCGAGGATGGGAGATCTGGCTGCTGGAGCTGGACAGACACAGATTGCAACACATCAGCATTCTTCAGAGGAGCCTAGCTGCCTGATTGCTGTTGTATGGGCTGCTGGTTTACAGCTGTCTCAGGACAGGCAGAGGTACCTGTTCCCGCATGCCAATAAGACGGCCGTAGTTTCCCCAACTGGTACTCGCTGGCTGTCTGCCCACTCCCTCCGCACCTCCGCACCATTGGCCGGCTCTCCTGAGCAGCTGTCTGTGATGGGAGAGAAACTCGTGCTTTTTTTCTTTTGCTTTTTCTTTATTTTGAATGCACGTCCCCGTCCCCATGCCCCCCCCCCCCCCCCCCCCCCCCCCCCCCCCCCCCCCCCCCCCCGTAGCATTCGAACAGCTGTAAGCTCTTCAGAGGAATTTCTCAACACACCTGGCAGGCGCTGCCGGTCTGTCGTGGGGTTTGCTGGTGTGAAAATACGGACGGGCCAGAGAACGTCAGTTGGAAAGTCTAGAGAGACAGGATGGAGATGGGACAGGGTCTTACCTTACATGGGTTCTCTCAGAATTATGAAGAGGCAGAGAGCTTTTTCCCTACCTTAAACTGTAAATCGTAGTGTCTTATGGCCGAAAGCTTATCAAAAGAATTTGATTTTTACATGGTCATTTCTTAATCTGTCCATAAAATCAGTGAGGGTAACCTGTTTTTCACATGTTTTGTTGTACTTGGACGTGTTATACTGTGGACATGTCTTTCATGTATTTTTATGCTTTCATTTTTTTTTTTATTTTACTAGGATTATGAAGATAATCTTGGATAAAAAAAAAAAATTAGACGATAATGTTATGAGATCTCTCTCAGCATTCTGAAAAATTCAGCCAATGTTCATTCACTTGATTAGTCTTCACAAATGGCTGCCGAGCTGTTCTTTTCTTTTCTTTTTCATTTCTTTTTAAACCTGCGGGTGGTTTATTTTATGGATAGACAAACCATTTTTAGGCATTTTTCGGGCAGAATTACACTCGTGTATACCTCAAACAGCTGTTCTGTTGAGGGGATTTAAAAAAAAAAAAAGAGCCACATGCACACAGATTTCTGAATGCATTGCCAGCATGTGATTGATTGCTTGAGGGGGGTGGGCTTATTGGCCAGTGTACAATGTCATTAACTGCTGTATCCCAGCTCCAACTTTCCTTAACGAATCCAGAAAATCTGTTGGTTGTAATCACACACCATCACCCTGTTCCCTCACAAATGCACTCAAACACAAATAATAACACAGTGGGTTAAAAAAAAAAAAGTAACCACATTTCTTGACACCTACAAGCTGCCACAAGCCTGATTAATGGATGGTCGTCTCCCAGTCTTTTACAACAAAGTTTTGTTTAGAGGGAAAATCTAGCCAGTGACCCAAAGCTAATAGCATTCTCCACGAACAAGCTATTGAACAAGCGTGATCTTGCTACTTGTGTGTTGGGTGGTTTGGTTGGGGCCTGCCGGAAGGTTCCTTTTGGCTTATATAGGGAGGGCAGTAGGTTAATACCCTCTGCTTTGTCACTCTCAGTGTGTAGCACCTCTGACCCTTATTGATCTCTAGCCCTGTTCTTTACCTCCACTGTTGATAGAAAGCGCCTTTTAATGGTTCTTTGAAGATGTTTTTAGGGTTTTGATTGGCTCAGCCTTAAATTGCTCATAATCATCATTGCAGACTGCACATGCACAGTCATTTGAGATGATTTGAGATGTATGTTGCAGATGTGACTAACAATATGATCTTCTGTTTAAAGAGTTCATGCACAAAAAGGTCCTGTAAGAAAACCAAGTTTGATATAGAGGAGACAGGTGCTTGCTGTTTCAGGTGGTCGCTCAGAGAGTAATCACTGGCCCTACGGTTGGCAGGTTGGCTCCTTTACCTGGTGCCAGGTTAGAAGTACCACCGCCATCTAAGGACAATAAGCTGACAGGCAAGAAAAGAGGACTCACTCAGACTCATAAACACTTAATCACTTTCTCTTCTTTGTAAACAAGTCCTTTCAAGCATTCATTTACTCTTTTTTTTTCTTGTGGTGTGATGTGTGCTTCAGGTGTCATCAGTCTAATGGACAAGGCTTTTCCCTCCTCAACGGCTTACCTCCGTCTGACCCCAGTTCAGTCCAAAGCAGCCTACCTACACCAGAGAGAAGACATCATTGTCAACAAGACTGGTCAGACTTATACCACACTCTTTACATGCACAATGAAAACCTGTCTTTGCTACTGAATTGGAAGCTGTGGATATGTACATTAATTCTGTCACTGAGTGAACCATTATAGGAATTGCAATATAATCTTAAACCAGTCATCAATCCCAAATGTTGGATTTTTTAAAAAAAAAAAAAATTGGATTTTTGTAATATATTGGTTTTCACTTCTAAAAGCAAATTAAAACATTGCACATCTTCTCAGTGTATAAGCACAGGTGATGCTCACTATGTAATCTGTATTATAAACACATAAATAGCTCTCAAAATGCTTGGCTGGGCAAGAAGAAAAACTTGTCTCCTTGGAAAACGTCCTGATTTTTGGAGGGTTTGGCACATCTACAATAGCTATGCCTCACCGGCAATCAAGTGCTGTGTTGAAAGCTGATTGCTACATCACACAGGCGATTACACATCCCTGTTCTGTGCCAAATTAAAAAAAAAAAAACACACACACAGACACACAAAGATGTAAGGAATTATTTCAATGTGATGTTTGTATTTTTGTCTTCCCCAGTCGCATGTGATTAGAGATGACAACTGATGACAAGATGGTTGATGGGCTCCTCAATGTCCACTGTGTCTAGTTTCATGCTTTTATTGCTTTTGTCTAATTCCCAGCCGTGGTCCAAGTCACAGAAGAATCCTGTTCTTTATAGATGACCAGGAATCCCAGCATAGTGGGGACTTGTGTTAGAATGATTCAACCCACTCGTATCTTAAATTAAAGGTCTGAATACTTGGCTGGGGGTTTGTTTTGCTGAGGAGAAACCCTTGGGGAGCAGGAGCCGACTGACTCGCTTTGCTCGGATTAAGAATTGTGTTGATTTGATTACAGGCGTCTTGAAGCCAGACAAACGTCAGAAGGAGGTGAGCTGGGGTAAGAGCGTTGAGCAGGTTCATGGCAGGACCCCAGCGTTGGGTGCCTCCAAGGCCTCAAACGACAAAACACTCCTGATTCAGGGAACGTCTCAGCTCACCCCGGTCACTCCAGAGGTAGCACTAATGAGATTCAACATGACCTTTTTACCATCTCTATTGAGTCTCATCCTCTTCATTTGAAAGTGGCTTTTTGGTCAATTTCATGTATAAAACAAACAAACTTGTATGTCAAACTGATCTGACTATTTAACAAACTGATATACATTTCAGAGTATGTTCTCTGCCAAAACAGTTATGTACTTATTAAAACAGTGTACATCACCATCAGTGAATTTCTTCTGCTGATATGATTAGAAATCAATTGTCCCTTTAGCTGACCTTTACCCTTTAAGTACCAATGTTCTAAACATTAGCGGTCGCCTAAGGCCGTGCATGTGGCAAATCATTTGGAAGCCATGAGCTTTATGTGAAATAGGAATATCCCTAACAAATAACCATTTTGTCATTGGGACTTTTGCCAGAGGGAATAGCAGGACATGAGATTTAAAAGATTATTTTGACATGTATCTGTCAAATGATTTTAGTGAAAGACTGTTATCTTGAATCACATCTCACTGAAATATGATACAAATCCTGAGCCTTTTTTTTTTATTAAAACCATTAAAGATCGCTGTAACAGTCATATGACCTGTACTTGTACTATCCACTGAGGCATCAGCACATCAGTCTTCATCCTCTGTCTCCTCAGACTGCCCTGGTGCCGTATACGGGTAAGTACTCCTTTATCATAAAGGATGGGCGGATAGACCCGGCTGCGGAAGACTACTGCTGTTTTAAGCAGCATTACTGCCTGTGTTGGGATGGCCTGGTGGAGGTGTTAAGGCAGATTCAGAGGCTGCTGAGGGACTTTGCTGTGCCCCTGGCGTGGGTCTGTGGGGAACGGCTTGTGTCCCTGGTGCAGAGCGGGCAGTTCGGCTGGACTGGATTTGGCTCACGGGCAAGGTACGGCTCTGTGGAGCTGCTGCTCTCGGTGCTAGAGAACAGAGAGGAGGTGTGGAAGCTCCTCCGGCAGCCTGGCCGGCGTTACAAGGGGGAGGGAGGCGTGGAAGCGGCTGCCATCCGCATCCAGGCCTGCTGGAGACGCTACTACACGCGGGCCGCCTACCTGGCCCAGCGCAGGCGCAAGTGGGCGGCCGGAACCATTGCCATCTCCTGGCTGCTGCACACCCAGCTGTGCAGGGTGAGAAAGAGCCTGCAGGTGTCTCGCTACCGCCACCTGGAAAACTTCCGCAGACGGACTGAAGTGAGTGTCACACACACACACACACACACACACACACACACACACACACACTTACAATACATACATGTATATACACACAGACACGTCCATGCCTACATAGACACATAAGCACGTGCATGAAGGCTCAAATACAGACTGAAATACATGTATAATGAAGTCAGTAAACTCCCTTGACTCATCCAGATAATGTGGCTTTCTGCCTAATGCTGCACACTCATGCAGTGACATTTCAATTAGACTTAGACATATGAGGTTTCTGTGGAGAGGTAGGAAAAACAGGAGTGATGGTGAAGTGCTGTCATGCTTCCTCTGCTTTTCATCCCAGATGTTTCATCTGGGCTGTCATCTCAGTTAGGCTCTTTATGAATGTTGTCTGTGTCTTAATTATCAGCCACACATTCGTTTATTTTTACCGTCACTCTCTGTGAGGGGAGAAACCATGCGTTTGCATGTTTTCACCCTTCAAACATTCATATTCTGTTAATTAAGCTGTAATCTTCCCCTGGCAGAAGCATCATGTAGCCTGCTAATTGATTTAATTGAGTGAAGATGTTTCTAAATATGCACTCAGCTAATTTAATTAATGTGATTTATGCTTGGTTTGTCTCTGTGAGGCCCAGAGAAAAAAAAAAAAAAAAGACAAGCTTAATTTTTTTTTCTTGTCTTTTGTGTGGTGACTTGATGAATGTGTGCGCTGGGTGTCCTGTCTGTCACCGATCGCTCTTTCTCTGCTATGTAGCATCTGGCAGCCAACTGGAAACACATCAGCTCCTCCAGGAGAACCATCATCCACATCCCTTCATTAGGTACTCTCTCATTCTCTCTCTCTCTCTCTCTCTCTGTCTCTCTATCTCTCTTTTGCTTCCTCCCTCTCGCTCCCTCCTCTCCTGTCTTCTCCTGACATATTTCTCATTCTTTCCCTGTACATCTTATTTTTCACTGTTTCTTATCCCTCTACGCTCTCTAGCTCTCTCTCACTCTTTTTCTCTCTGCAGTTTATCTCTCTCTCCAGCACTGAGAAACACCTTGATCAAGAATAGGATGCGTTTTTAGCTGGCTAATGTTCTATGGAACAAAGAGCTGCAGCTTCTTAGAAGATTGCTTTCACTTCTCTGTTTAATTTGAATAAGTGTAACACAACACCACTCTCTCTAAAATGTTTCAACTTGATATTTTTAACCCAGCATTTTGTGAGTAAGGTCCAACTGAAGTGTCTGAATTGTGATTATGGGCAGATGGACTGTTATATTTACACTGGGTGTGGATGAGAAGAGTGCTGGTAAAGTTTGAACAATTAAGAAATTGAACCCTATTGTTTTTATTGTCATGCTTTGTTAGTCTGTGTATATTTAATCATTTTAGTGCTTTTGTTTATGTGTGTGTGTGTGTGTGTGTGTGTGTGTGTGTGTGTGTGTGTGTGTGTGTGCACGCGTACGTGTCTGGAGAGAATGAAGTTTGGGCAGTTAAATAATTATACAATATATAAATATATGTAGAAATATGAATGACATAATTGTTAGTGTTTTTTTTTTTTGCTCAGTCATTCTCATATTCTTTGTGTCAATTGATATATGGTGTTTGATAGGATATCCTCAGCATCAGCGTTTTGGATTAAGCGGCTTTGACATTCTTCAGAACACACAGATGGGCCGACTGTGCGAGGTCAGAGGTCAGCGTGTTTCATATACACTCACCCAAACCACCTACGCCTCACAGGGCACTCTTTCTGCCCCCATCTCTCCCTCCACACATGTGTGAACAGTAACTAACAGTGTTTTGGCTACTGGACAGATGTTTCAGATCGAGAATTCTCAGTTAGACAAATAACTCTGGTATAAATATCACTCCCAAAGGATTGTCCCATAGGAGAAAAGATTGGGAACATTTCCATTAGATCTTTCGATGTTGATTTAAATAATAATGCTACCTGAATAATAACACCTAGCGAAAAACCCCAGGAGGTGACATTTTTTACCAAAATAATGATAGACTAGTAATTAGGAGGATAAGACAAAAGGAAGCATTCTGTGATCTGTGATGTGACTGAGGGCTGTATCTGTACAGATGAGAACGTGGAAGTGATCTATGTATGTCCAGTCCAGCTGACTGAGGATGTGCTCCAGTATTACAAACGACTACTGGTGATGGCAGAGGACGCAAACGCCTCTACACCACAAGTATCCTGTGCTGAACGCTTTACCGTCCTCACGCCTGAGGCAAGGGCATATTTTCCAGTGAGTAACTCTCCTTTTACTCATACACACAATTACATGAACAGTGTAAATATATACGTGCACAAAGACACATTGATACACACATACACACACACACACACACACTCACTGACAAACATTAATATTTAATATCAGACACAAGAGGTAAACAGCATTTACATGTATTAAATGTGTGGATGATCGCTCACAATTCAGTGGTTGTCCTGTAGGGGGAGTGGCAGAGCTGAAACATAAGAATCGGCAACAGACTACACTCCTATTGTAAACTGCATTTTAAGGTCGTTCATTTGTTCATTCATTCACAAGTCCTTCATATTATCTGACCCACTTGTATTGCCTGACCCATTAAATTTCCACATGTACCCTTGGGAAAACTCTTGAGACGGTTCTGTTTTTATTTTATTTAGATCTTATCTCCTTAGAATGGTGAGTGTGAAATAAATATAGCCATTACAATGCTTAATGATCTACTCTGTGTATCTTCAGGCGGCACAAACACTGTGTTTATATATAAAAACAAAACATATAATTTTGCTATATTAATAATTAATGACTCCCCATGGATTTTTTTTACCAAGGTTAAAGGTTGCCTCATGTATTTTAATTGTAACTACAAATCATTTATTTATGCAAGAGTCTGAATAATCCTCTATCTAATTACTGGAGGCCTCCAAACACACTGTCAAGCACAGAGCTGCTTTGCAGAATGGGAGTGCTGTTTATTCATTTGGATTCCATTTTATCTGCTGTAGCATTACAGTGAGAGCAGGTCTAAGACAACACACTGTTTAATAGTACCTGCTGGGATCCCACTCCCAGTAAAGCAGTACCAGCAGGTGCAAGGCTGCCCACTTTTTTTTTTGTTTTGTTTATTTTGCGTTTGTTTTTTTGTTGTTGTCGTTGTTCCCTCCCCAGTATCAAATGCCACTCCCAGCACTCAGATGCTAAAGAACGCCTGAGGTGTTTGAGGGTTGGATCTGTGTTGGCTGGGTCTGTCGTGCCAGTGACAGACGGTATAATTCCACATGGATCAAACATATACAGATGTGTAGTAATTAGTGCTATTCCCAAAGAGCTCATCGCTATGCACACTGAAGAGACGCTAGGGGTATGGGGAGCAAGCATTTGCTCTCCTGCCTTTTATCAAATTACCCTACCCTGTTACAGGAGAGGTCACGACCCCTCTGTTTGTTTGTAACATGAGTCCTATGTGTTTATAATGGGGCACGGTGTGTGTGTGTGTGTGTACACAGTCATAAATTACACACAGAGACACAAAGAGATTTACCATGACTGAAAGATGGAGACTGAAAGAAAAAGAAGTTATGTTCAAATGAATGACACTGTGCATTTCTGTACGGCATTACACATTTTCTAATTAAATACTTGTTATTAAATATAGTTAAAAACTGTCCTCAAAACAGTTCACTGTATTTTGTGATTCTTTAGATTAGACGCCACTGTTTGCACTGTCCAAAGACTCTCTGCTAATTAGATATTATATACTAGTTCACAACTGACACGTTAATGTCTTGTTTTGATCTCTTTATCATATTGGATGACTTGTGGCATTTTTAGTGTATAATCTCTTTTAATTGAATCAGTTTTGGAATGGCAGGTGTCGTCTGCTTTTCAGCTGCACAACATGTGTTTGTCAACACTGTTGAAGTACAGTCCACGAACATTACAACGCATCAGACTCCAGATCACGGGAAAGCAGGCGTACATTGTGAGTGGCGTGGCCCATATCGATGACCTAGCCATCGCAGATGAGCTGGGAGTGCCTGTACTGGGCCCAGAGCCTGGCATAGCCCAGTTATACAGCACCAAGTCTAGAGCAAGAAGGATCTTTGCCAGCGCAGGGGTCGACGTACCCCCAGGACAGTGGGACATTTGCATGAAAGAGCAGGTTGGTGTGTTACTGGGTTCCCTCCAAAAATCAACAAGTAAGGAATCAATTCTACTCCAGCTGATAATTATTATCAAGTAAATGCCTAAATAGGAAAGTCAGAGATACCTATTTTAGGTTAAAAAAGAGGAAACCTAAAATGACCAGGTGTTTGAGTAAAGCTTTGAGAAACTTTACATTATGATCTCTGCAGCGATCTCTCCAGTGCATAGACAATACCACGACCCACTATAGAATCACTAAACCCATGTACAGGAAGTGTGTGTCTATTCCACACTTTAGGCTCTCTCTGTCTCTCTCTCTCTCTCTTGCTCTTTCTTTTCTGTTCATTTAGCTGTATGACAGTCTGGCCCAGTTAATGGCTGATCATATGGAGGTGAAGCGATGGCTCTTTAAGATGGACAGTGAAATGCGTGGTTGGGGAATGGCCTATGTGGATGTGAGCAACCTCAGCTGCCACTCTTGGGCCCAGCAGGAGTTCATCCGACATGAGCAGGAGCACTGGAGAAACTCCTGGGTTCAGGTAAGGAGTTCTCGGTTAGGTTCCACCATACATGTCTAAACTTTGACCCGACCTTCATGATGCAGAGGATAATTCTGTGTTTTGATCGTGGGCCCAATATTTAACACGAAAAGCAACAATATTTGTTTTGGGTGCACATTATATGCATTTTTAAATCTAGATTTTTGCTGGTCTGATATAGATCATTAATTGTTTTAGAAATGTTATGATAGGCATAAAAAATAACTTTGGAATAATAACTTCACTCATTCTCTGAGTCTGTGATGTCATCTCAGGTTACCGGATTCCATTCCTATGGCACCACTGGCAGAAACTGGTGGATTACGTTTGAGTGTAGTTCGCCGTCATTTTAGTGCTTGTGTTTGTAACACTGGTTTACCTAGTTCCCGTACAGTTTTACGTTGCTTAGTTCTTGTCCATTTCAATCTACAAATAGCAAAATCAGCTTTGAACCTAAAAAGAAGTTACAAATGTTTAAAATTATACATATTTATTAAGGAACAATGTAAATATACAGATTTTTCATAATGTAAACTGCTTGGTTGATGGTTGTACATATTCGGGTATTAGGGACATCTAACAAAAAGTGCCATTGTTCTAAAACAGATGAAAATTTCATTTCTGAGTTGTTGTCTATGGTTATTATGATATTGCCCATGACCCTCAGATATTTAATATTAATGAATTTAGAAGAATGTGATCTCAATGATAAAATCCATATGAGCGGAGACCAGGGCTTTGCTTTGATGTGCTGTCTAGCGGAGTGGTCTTATGAAATGAAACTGAAGTACATGGACAGCGAGTCATTGGAGTTGTTGAGTGTTTTTTGGCATATTGAGGTGTATTCTAATTTGTTGTGTAATACCCTTCAATGCACAAATATGTGTCTAACAGTTAGAGATGCATTGATTTGACACGCTAGTAATCAGCTCGCGCAACAGTGTTTACTCATCATATACTTACAAAGTAGCCTTTGATTTTCTGTCACACCTTAATTACTGTGTTTTGCCATTAAACAGCAACAGCTCCGTGTGAACCAATTACAAGGTTATCAATCACAGCTATGGGCAAAAAAACTAGCTTTGATACCTTTTTATTTTGATCTTTCTTTTTTTTTCTTTTTTTTTTTTTCTTCCTTTTCCTCCCTTATCCTGGGGCCAGGAGCATCGACACTACCCACCGACAATTAGCCCTGTGCCTAATTCACGGTGAGGCAGAGTGTGGGGGCCGGGGGTATGTAATTGTGGTGCCATTGGTGCTTTTAATTACAGGGGTAAGCGGTTGAGGCCTGGCCAAGCCACATTACGGTTAAGGTGGTGAGGAAGGTTTAGATAGATGGGAGGGGGGTGGGACACTTCACCAGCTGGGGTCCCAGAGAGCCAGGGAGAGGGGAGGGTGCTGGGGGCCTGATGAGCTGGCCTGCACCCTTAGGGCTCTGGGACCATATGGAGCTAGTACCAGGCTTTATCCTGAAAACTCAGCCTTTTAATCAATGGCAAGCCTGCTACCAGAATGGAGAGCACAGAGGTGATTTCCTTGTGTTATCCCCCCCCCCCCCCCCGAAACTCCATTACCTCTCTACCGTTTCCTCTCCCACTCTGATTTACACAGCCTTTTGCCTGCAGCTTGTACTGCGGATGATGCAAGTAGTTATGTTTATGGTCCAGATATTTGCATATTGTTTGTGATAGAGCTCCTCTGCTCCTTTGAATATTTTATTCAGTGAATTCATTGCATTTTATCTTCATGATTGTAGGCAATTAAATTCCACACAGATGTTGAAATATTACAATGTCGTATTATTATTCTAATTCATTAATTGCAGTGCGATGAGTGCTTTGCACCATAATGGTTAAATATAGCTGTCCTTTATAAGTGTAACATTCAGATCAGTTTTTATTATGTCTGATGTCCAGACACAATTAAAATTGAAAAGTGTGTTTTTTAGGATTTTTAGATGGTTTATATGAAATTCATCTGTTGGACTTGGAGCATAATCAGCAGGGCATGGTGATTATTGCCTCAGTGAACTTGCATGTTTGTCCATTTCAGTAGTTATCTGTCTTCGGATCTGAAAATCTGCTTCTCTCCTCTGGGAGCAGGTTTTTTTTTTTCTTTTAGTGCAGTACATCATGTGCTGTCAACTGTCATTGCTGGGGAGGGCTCTGTGTGTGTGTGTGTGTGTGTGTGTGTGTGTGTGTGTGTGTGTCTGTGGCACGTGTGTGGATTCCCTGCCATTCTCCAGGCTGTGTGCATATTGTTTAATTATTGATTGTGTTGGAAAGCTCGGCTAATTCATAGGGAAGAATATCAGAGCCCATGTGGCCTTTGAGAATAATAGGTAGCCATAGTCAGCCTGTGGCAGTGTGTGTGTGTGTGTGTGTGTGTGTGTGTGTGTGTGTGTGTGTGTGTGTGGAGGGGGGCCTGGAGGGAGTTTGGAGTCTTTTTAAAGCGGCACTGTTCGGGAGGTTCATGCCTTCAGGCGCTATGTTCCAGCTTTCACTGACCCTTCCAGCATTCAGCTCATTTAGAGCAGTAAGCTTAAAGACATGTAGATCTAAACTCATTCATCGCCTGGCTGGACCCATACACACTATAACGCACACACACGCACGCACACACACACATACACACACACACACACAGACCGTCTGCACATGGGTCATAGACACAATGCAACATTACACTTAATAGCATCAACAGATGGACGCACTTTGCCTTGTTGTGATTATTTTAATTTGGCATGTAAAAACAATCACATATTGACAACCCTTAGCCAGTATTCTCAGCACACAGTCATTGTTCTTCCGTAAGGTATTTACAAGATGGGCAGCTGCGGAACTGTGTATGCTTTTGAACTTATGGGGTTGGAAATCTTGACGTTATGGGTGTCTCTTATTTCTGAATTACTTTACACATTAAGTAATATTTATTTGCATTCAGCTACTAAATTATTTCCAGCCTAAGTAAATCTGAACAAAAAGACTAAAATACACAACACATGTGATGAGCAATATTTTAGACAGACAAATGGGGAAAATAATATTCCTTTATTCTTAAAAAAAAAAATTTGAATAAACATTTTAAACAGCTTTGTTCTTTCCTCAAACAAACTTTTCAAAATTATTGGCATTCTGAAAGATTAATCTTAATAACAATCAAAGCTCATTCTGAAATGAACAAAATATAATTGTACCTGCTTAAGTTCAGCACGGTCTTAAAGTCAAAATTACTGAAACAACTAAAATCACTGAGGTCCAAAACTTTAGGGCCTTAGCATTTAAGAGACTGATCACTTACATCAAGGTCAGTCTTCAGATGTTTTGGTTGTGGCAGATCCCTTGTCTCTGATGTTTGGTGCTGGATTTTGGCGCACCCCTAGAACAGTGGTTGCTTTTTAGCAGTAGATTGGTCGATTTTCCACTTGTGCCCACACCAAGGCTCCAAACCAACAGTTAAACTACACAGTCATGCCAATAGGCTATTTGGAAGGGTTGCCAAAAAAGAAAAAAGCCCTTGCAGAGAGCAAAAAAACAAATTGAAACACCTGGAGTTTCCAAAATAGCGTTCACACTTCAGATGAGGCCAAAATGAATCTAGAAAAGAATCTCATTCTCACCCTAAAATATAGCGCCGTTTATTTATTTATTTACCACAACCAAATTTGGAATCTGAGAAACGTGTTACTTTATATATCGGTGGATTCCACTAAATCATCAGTTGTTAATAAGATACAACGTGGCCCACATGCTGGAAGTTTAACAGTATATCTCAATGCTTAATATTACTTGTGTCATTCAGCCTCTTTTGTTAATTTTCATGTCAGTACTGTTTAAATTGACTGTGCCTCATACAGTCCTCATACACACTGCATTCACTGATCTTTTCAAGAGATGTTTTCAGTTTAAGCGAACTTTTGTCCACCTCTTTGAAAGCAATTACAGCCCTCATCCCCATCAAATATCCTTGCATTAATACAACGACTGTTTTATCACTTTGAGTTAACATGCGAGAGAGCCATAGAATACTGAGGTCTTGCACTGTGCTAGCAGATGTACTATTAAATGTAATGCGCCTTGAAGTGATATACCCTTTAATGGCGAGATCAAACAGCAGTCTATATAAAGAAGAGATGTCTGTTTTATTTATTGTCAGATAGCTCATCGTTATGTGGAAACCAAGCAAGGCTTGAATCCTCTCACTGACTACAGTTCGCAGTCTCAGTCCAAATAAAGAATAGTTTTAAAAAAACGAGAAATGTTTTTTTTTTTTCTCTCTTTGTCTGCTACCCCGCTGTTCGCACGAAGTGCATTGGCAAATTCTCGGAGTGCGCGTGTTCTCTGGAGAGGAACGGGGGCCGTTTTCCTTACACTTTTTGACGCGTCATTGTGTGCTTTATGGCTTGTGGCGGGAAGAAATCACTGCGCAGCGATTGACCCTCGTTCTTACAGTACTTGAATATGATGATGGCTGTTTCATGACCAGAATATCAACAGCCTAATCTCTTCTCTCCGCACATCTACACTGGAGCCAAATGCAACACACACACACACACACACACACACACACACACACACACTGAATGTTTGAGTCTCTGTTTCCGTTTGAAAAGAATATTTGGTTAATGAAAAACGAGATGAATGTGCATTTTGGGAACTTTACATTGTCATTTTACCACTGATCTCCTGCTCGATAATAAATATGTAACATGTATTTCTACTACTGACAGCAAAATGAAAGTTTAGATTATGCCGTGTTTATGACTTCCAAAAGAGATTTGAAAAATAAGAATAGAAAAATGATATGGAAAGTAAAATGGCACCACAACTTTCTCATTTCAAATCAATACGTTTGATTTTTCATTCCCATCCGATGCAGGGCGCATCTTGCTTTTACGCAGTAAAAATGAATGTGAGAAAGACTTGTGTCTGTGAGAACAACACCACTGATACACCAACTGCAGTGAGAGAATCGCAAACAGATTGCTCTGTTATTTTTTTCCTTACTGATTATTTTGTTTGTATGTTTTAAATTGGAATCATCGTGTTTCAGACATCGAGTGAGAACTGAATTATAACATAAATGTGTCTTTATGCTGACACTCATTTTCCGTATTCAACCCTTTAAATTCTTTATTCCATGAAAGTCTGTAATAGAATCACAGTTTTTGCTTTTCTGACTGTTCTCTGTTCTATGTGTGTGAAAACCTAATAAACTAGGAGAGTGAATTACATATTCATTTTAATTCAAATGTTGTTGGGAATAGAGCAATGTATATCACACCACAACACTGAAAATTTTCATAATAATGTCTGTGCTTGTTTCTAAGCATCATGTCTCCAAACAACTGGCCATTCTCTCTAAAGAGAGTGTCAAACATAGATTAATTCAGCTTAGCCTGTATTTTGTGATAAAAAAAAAATGAGTGTGACTTGTATTGACTTGTGTTAGCTATTTTGTGCTGTAGAGCATTTTCGTCTGAGTCCGTGATAGATTTTAATAATGAATGGAGGCGAGAAGACAACCTTTTAGTCACCGACATAAGGTGACTAACATAAGGAGAACGCCCAGAAAGTCAAACTCAGCAATTAACAACATAATTAAGTGTCAGAGCCATTATGGTGTTTTCTACTTACCGAAAGAAGAGCTGCATTGATCAGAGCTGGCTGTAGATTGATTGGCTGATTGATGGGCTTACATAGGTATTCATCTAACAGCGTGTGATCTGAGGCTTTATTGGGGGCAGGTGCAGTTACTACAGCCTTGAGTTAAGGTCATTAGATTTACACCATACACTGGTAAATGGCTGTCAATCTCTCACACCACACCCTCTCTCTCTGTATTTGTGTGTGTGTTTGTGTCTGTCTGTCTGTCTGTCTGTCTGTTCTGTCTCTCTCTTCTCTCTTTCTCATACATTTAACAAATCTAAAGCAACTTGGTATCTCTATTTTTTTAACAGCTTTGATGACTCCTTATGAAATCCACTGTTTATCAAATGCTCCTGTGTTCATCATGTGCGTTGGTGTAGAGGAACTTATGCATTACAGAGTGTTTTCCTCTTTGCACAGGAAAAGTCTGGCAAAGTTTCCTGGATGAGGTCCCGTACCTGCTGTTCCACCATGCAAAGCTGCTGAGAACATCCAGATACCGAACCTGGGACTGTTTTATGCAAGACTTTCTCAAACAAGGTCGGTCTGGCACTTACCATAACTCTAACAGCAGTGTTGGATTTGACATTATGAAGTCCAATTCTTCTTTCCCTCCTTCTGTCTCCTTCCTCAGGTGGAGTAATAGAGGCCTACCCTCCATCAGACAGCGTGACAGGTCTAGCGGTGGACCTGCTGGTGGAACCGGATGGAGAAGTGAAGATGCTTTCCTGTAGTGATCAGCTTTATGGTCCCAGAGAACTGGAAAACCATTGGTTGCTCCATGCCCCAGACCTCTGTGTGTCCTGAGACCCTCTACTCTATTTGCATTCGCGTGGGACAGGCATGTCGGCAGCGCCGGATCCTGGGGTATCTGTCCTTAGACCTTGTCACCTTCTTGGACCCCAACACCCTGGAGCAGCAGGTCAGTGGTTAGATTCCATGCTGGGTCTTTATCCTGAAGGCCTGCTCCCAAAAATGACTCCTGAGGGTCAGCCAAGTTCCAACCAAACAACCTTCCATGTCGCATTACTCAATGGAACGTTGATTAGCTAAATCAGATGCTTGTCTAGGTTTGGAGTAAAAACTTGCCTACGCTACAGCTCTGTGGATGTTGGATTTGTGCCCTAAGGAGAAGATCAATGTAGCTTTCCTTTTTAATGTGACCAATGTGTTTTCTTCCCGATGTCTATGTCCCTTACTGACAACCCAACAGCTCCTAACCCGTTACTGAACTCTAGGTTCAGAACTTCAGGCAGTGTATTTGAATGATAATACTGCATGCAGCTAACAGCTATTGTACATGGTTTTAGCATGTATTCATTTAACATTTAAGTCTATCAGCAATGAGTTTGCTCTGGTTTAGTTATAGAGTCTTCTCCATTTCAGTGGTCAATCACAGCTCTGATTGAACACATACCCTGACCACACACACACACGTTCTCTGTTGAGATGAGAACTGACATTTGGTTCCCCCTTTGGTTAGAGGTTAGAGCACTATGCCTTGGCTCCTGATCGTCAACTTGCTGGTCTAAGTGTTCAATCTATCTACGGTGAGATGGGATGTTATTGGGGAGATGGATGGATCTTGTAAGGTTCCCTCGGGGGTTGTGAAACAGAGAGAGTGAATGGAAGAGGTGGGAGAGAAAGAGAGAGAGAGAGAGAGAGAGAGAGGAGGGGGAGAGAGAGAGAGAGAGAGAGAGAGAGAGAGAGAGAGAGAGAGAGGGATGGAGAAGCTAATGTGGCGAAAGGCCATCTAATAAACTGTCAGGTCTTATTGTGTCAATAAACTAATTCCCCCTGTATGGCCTTGCCCTCTGACCTTATACCAGCACTGTGTCGTTTGAGGCTTATCAGACCACAGGTTAGACTAAAAAGGTCTTTTGTTCAGGACTTGTTCAGACTTGCTGCAGTCTTCAGGTTAGCCTTCATCATTGCTCTTACTGTGTTTGCATTGTCATTTGAAATATTTTTTAAAGTGTTTTACAGCATTTGCTGGTGCATTACTCGTTTCATAAAATGTTTTTTTTCTGCAATATGTTTACCAGCACTACTGTGATTTTTTACTTTCATTTCCTGAGAACAAGAGCAGTAAGTGGAAAAGTCTAAATCAGTGCCCAATCAGTGAAGTTATAGGAACGTTCTGAAACAATCTCAACTTTTGTAGTTTACAATTTGGGAAATTCAACTTTTGTAGTTTACCCCTCAGGTTTCTTCATTTTTCTTTATTCTGTGATTTCCAAAACATTTCTCTCACTTTATCTCTTCAATTTTGCGGGAGTCAGAGAGGAGACAGAAGTTGAGAGGATGTGTCAAAGCATCAGGGAGACATTGAGAACACAGCGGTTCTCAGGCGGAGACAGGCCTAACAGTAGGAGGCTAACTGAAATTCAGCTCATGCTAAGCTGGGGTGCTGCTGTTTGTATTACATCTCTGAGAAAGTGTTTGACAGTTAAAAACGTTCTCAGTGGGGGGGGGGGGGGGGGGGGGGGGGGGGGGGGGGGGCAATATGGAAGGAGGAACAATTAGAATGAAATCTGATGATGATGGGAATTTTTTTTTCTTTATTTGACCTAACTGAACTTAATGTCATATATTGATTTAGTATTCCATAATGAGTATTTAACTTCGCTTCGTTCTTTCCGTGTAATTTCATCCCCATTCACTGCATATAAATGCCAATGTTGCATAACAAAAGATAATAATAATTAGCCATTAGTGAGTCATAGAATCTGCCCAAATACAATTATGCTCTGAGATCTGCTAATAATGTCTGTTGGCCAACCTCATATGAAATCCGTTTGCATCTTAATGCACCTGCAGCGAACGAGGCCAACACCCACTGCCACTAGAGGGTGACAGAATACACTCTCATTCCACCGATATGACTGAAACCTACCTATACTGGAAATCTCAAGTACGACACTGGGTTCTAAAGAGCCCTAATGAGAAATAGAGAAACCAGCGACAGTATTTTTTTTTTTTCTTTAGAAGAAGTGGTGATTGAGTTGTTCCAGGTAGCTGTATTGACCTTCGTCGGGCTCGACAATGCTGCTGGGAAGGCTGGTGTGTTAGAAATCCTGGAGGACACTTTGTTGTGCTCTCTAACAAGAGGGAAGGGATGTTAGTGAGAGTAAAAAGGCAGCTTTGGGCAAAGGCATTTATTTGGTTCAGTTAGAATTCAGTGCTCCCAGACAGAGGCTACTGACTCCTCCGTGTTCCACAGTAGAGAATGTCTCTAAGATACTTTGGAGCTTTGTTATTCAGTAGGATATCGTCCTCAGCATTGCAACAGCGTATTTAAACTCTGAAAGTCACACACACACAAAAAAAACAACCACCCCGTCCCAATCATTCACCACCTGAGAGCGTAAACTCAAATAGCAGTGGCTCCTTTATGCATTTTGCAGTTTTATAGTGTGTAGATCAGGCAGATCACTGAGTGGACACAGCGGTTTGTGACTGGCTATGGTGACAGAATCATCTTCTACAGAATGATGTGTTGAGATTAAAGTCTATCACAAGCTTTGAGGACTCATTCAAAATTAAGCTATTCACAATATTCCACTGAAATTCTGATAGAAAAAAAAAACAACCTGGAATCAGATTCTCTATGCAACATTTCTCTTGCAATCCCTTCGCATCGTAGCATTTTTTTTCTTTCTACTCTTTCAGAACTTCAGAAAAAAATACCTCCAAAGAAGCACTGTGATCAATCAGACGATGGCAAAGATACTGAATATTCAATAACTGCAATGAACAACATGAAATACTTTTAATTCAGAGTCACTGCATTCACACGAGAATCAACAATAAGAGGCGTGAAGAGAGAGGATGGAACCTAACAGCTCCATCTCCCTTCACTTAGATGCAGACAGAGCCGACAGAGACTCCAGCAAAAACCCATCTCCATTTAAATATCAATTTACATTCAAACCTGTTGCTGAAAGCTGTTCGTATTTGTGTGTGTGTGTGTGTGTATGTGTGTGTGTGTGTGTGTGTGTGTGTGTGTGTGTGTGAAGGAGAGAGGTGGGTCACATATGTTTGCCCTTGTATTCCTGTCTCATATTGTGTGAGCGGTGGAGGCTCAGCTGCAGGATTTTGGGTTTTAATGAAAGCGAGGGGGCTATAGAAAAACAGGTAGGATCCCGGCCGTATAGATCAGATGGCTTTGTGATGCCTGACAATGAGGAAGGGCAGTTTGATTCTTAAAGGCTGGCTAAATGGCTCTCTGGAGCCTAGCTGTCACCCAGACCCAGGTACTAACTGTGGAGAGGAAGCATGGCAAGATCGATCCGCAGCAAAATAAATAAATAAATAAATAAAATAAATCCACGCTTCCCTCACACCACTGCTTCTCTCACTGCTGACTCGCTTTCAACTGCATTACCAGAACTGAGCTTAATTCACACATTTCTGTTTTCATACTGATAAGCATGAGATTCTCAAGGTTTTGTGTGAGTGTGCATTTGTGTGTGTGTGTGTGTGTATGTTTGCATGTTGTGTGTACTAGTGTGTCCAAATCTGTTTGGGTATTAAAGAACAGGAAAATACAATGAATGATTTCTTGCATCCGGTGATGGATTGGTGACCTGTCCAGGGTGTTTCTGTGCCTTTCGCCCAATGAATGCTGGGATAGGCTCCAGCACTTCACGACCCTAATTAGGATAAGTGGCTTTGAAAATGAATGAATGGATGAATGAATGAATGAATGAATTGATGAATGAATGAATTTCTTGAATCCTAGATTATTATTTGGTCTGGAACTTTCACTGATCTTATCTGGATCGAGGACATACTAATCCGAAAAAAAGGGGGGGGGGGCATGGTATAGATACATGTGAGGTCAGCCAGCAGCAAAAAAAACAATTTATCCTCACCAAAAAATGATATTTTCAAAGCAGCAACTGAAGGCACTACTGATTTTTTTGCAAGGACCAAATTTGGACCATCCATACAAAAACAGTCACTTCCTCAGTCAGTTTGGTGTTACAGAACAACACATCTAAATGTTTAAGAGTCTTGTGTCAAATGACATCCAGCAGTAGAGAGATGTTTAAAAGTGTGTAGTAGAAGTGTATAGTGAAGGAGCTGATCCTATAAGACATCCCTTATGGTGTAATGTCAGGTTAAAACAGCCCAGCGATGAGAGCAGGGCTTCAGGAGCCTGCTGGCCATTTGCATTTCTTGGCAGGAGCGTTTACGTTGACAAATAGGAACGGCGGGAGAGTCAGCCAACTGCCACTTAGTTATTAACAACTCCTTCAGCCGTGATTTATTGGCACTTTTTGAAGAGGGGGCATAGCTATTAGATTATTATGGGGGGAAATTAGCCCTGTTTAAGCAAAAGGCCATGACTTGCACTGACCCCTTAATATCCTTATAATGATGCCATTAACCATACAGATGTGGAGTGAGTCTCCTGTCAGGCTACTCTCACTTATACAGACTCTGAGCAAACACAATCTCTCTCTCTCTCTCTCTCTCTCTCTCTCTCTGTCTATTTCTCTCTCGCTCGCTCTCTTGTACTCACACACATGCACAAACACACACACGCACGCACACACATATGCAGGCATTAGGCAGAATCCAAGGTCTGATTCATTCTACATTCTCATATGTCATGTGATGTACCTTTAATTTAGTTTAAAGCATTTGTCTCAATGAAACATCAGTCTTTAACAAATCTGTTTTTTCTCCCTTGTGCTTTTCACTGTGGATCACAGTAAAAGGTAGTGAAATTGTCTCATGGCTAACTTTATGAGTGAAGTAGTCTGAGTATACAAACTGCAAAAACACTAATGTTTAATAATATAAATTTTAATTAATTGTTTGAATCACTGGTATACAAGAGATGCTGCAATGAGAACCTTAGCCCCTATTAAGCTGTTGTGTGTGTGTGTGTGTGTGTGTGGTGTGTGTGTGTGTGTGTGTGTGTGTGTGTTTAAAGGTGTGGGTCGTTGATCTGGATCTGGGTTACAGTAACCAGCTTGCTATGACCCAGTTGATGCTTATGATGACTGGAGGGACTTTGGACTGCCGCAGCAGCCGCCTAGAGGTGCCCATACAAGTCAAAGAGAGCAAGCGCACACCATCCCAGAGAGGAACCAAATCAATCATGGTATGAGTCTCTTAGTTCTATACCTTAATACTTACCCATCTCTCTCTCTCTTTCTCTCACTCTGTTATTTAGAAGTGGATGGAGAGGTTATGTTTATATTGCAGAATTGCAGACATCTTTTTCATCTAATAACTGCACCAAATCTTCAGAGAGGCCAGAGTGGTATCAGCCTCACCTAGACTTCAGAGCAGATCTTAATCCATAGACTCTAAGTAAACACAGAGCTTTGGCCCTTCTGTACTGTCTGGAGTCTTAAACAAGATGGACTTGCATAGAAATGTCATTATCCAACATCTGTTCCCAGTGAATGGACCAGGGAGCAATAAGAGGTTTCTCTACTGGATATTATATCCATATATCACCACATCCATAAAGATTGATCAGGGCTAGGGTTTGTTGTTGTTGTTGCTGTTTTATTTTTTGTTAAATACAACTAAACGCTGTAATTACGCTTCGGTCCTGATTGGTGTTTAGATGCTGAATTCATTATCATTTTGATAGATGGGCCTAAATAATCAGCTCATTAATAATTCATAGTCCATTCATTATGCATGTGTATGCATGCCTGAACACCTCATCAGCCTGATGTCTGGCCCCTGAAACAATAGAGTTCCTTTATTAGTGGCGAACCGGAGTTTACGCTTGTTAATCTGCGACTTGTATTATTTTATCAAACATTCATTTAGCGCGTGTGGCCCAGCTTCGCCGTGTGTATTTCCCACCTCGTCCTTCCAAATGCTTTTAGCTTTGGCCATGGTTTGGAAGGGTTCTGAATATTACAAACACAATTAAATCCCCGCCGGACGCTTTTATTGTTGTGCTAGGACGCGGCGTTTGACAGCTCAAAGCGCCGTGCCGGTCCGAGAGAATTACATAGCCTCTCTGGAGTGCAATCCGGGTTTATTCCTGTTTGCTTTGCCTCTGTCACAGTGAATCTGTCTTTCACCCTGCCATGATCCCTCTGAGCCCTGCCACTTTTAACTAATCAACTTTTGTCGTCTGTTGCTGAACACAAGCTTTACCTTTTGCCTCTGTTGTTAGCGCGTGTTGGTGTAGAGAATATTCGCCTGTGTTGTTGCGTTTTTATTGAATGTTCGACCACAAACTCCCAATTCTGAAGAAGACGGGTGAGAGAGATGTTTTTTCAAATTGTTAAGACTTTTGCTTGTCTGTCATCTAACTCTCTTTATAAATTAGCTTTACTTTCTAACACGTCCTCAAGGCCACATTTGACAAGCAGGAATTTCGGCAAAAACAACAGCAATGTTACGCGCGTTCTCTCTGGTGACTGTTTAATCCACTGTTTGTCTGTGCACAGCGAGCAGCAGTCAGGAGTCGCTACGCGGTGATAGGTAGCCGACTGCTTCACAGTAACATCTCCATGATGTACCACAGTGTGTTCTTCCAGATCTGTAAGGCTCGTTGCATAGCCTTTGACATCAAGGTAAAGATAAATAAATAAACAAATTCTTCCATACTTGAATAGTGTTTGGCTAAGATCAATGCTGAATATGTTATTATATACCTATAAGAATATAATAATTTGTGTACATCTCTCAGAGAATGAAAAAAACTGAGACTGTGTAATTAGGTTTATGTTGAATCCTTGACTCACATGAGACCACACTTGCTGTGTGTATTGCAGGAAAGGCTTGGCACAGTGTTTGCCCTACATGACAGTAAGGAGAGATACAGTCTTGGTATGATGTGAGTACTAAAAACACACAGACACAAGCACACATACACACACACACACACACACAAAACAAACACCACCTTTTAAAACACTAACACCATCAGTATTAATGATTAAGAAATGAGTGAGACATGGGTGAGTCTGTGTTGGAATTAAGGGGATTTAGGAGCATATATCTTCTTGTTAACCTTTCACTTCCCTGTTCCTTCTGTCATCTCTCTTTCTGAATGTTAAAGAAGTTCTCATTAGCCTCGTTCTAATGCCAGCAGCTAAACACAGTGATTGGATTGTCTGTTGCTGGTGTTGCTGGTGTCTGAGTGGCATTGGGCGATCATTGGTAAGCTCATTTGTTTCAGTGTGTCATTAACAGAACAATCTCAGAGGATCTGCAGGAAGCACTGCTGACCTTTGCCCGAAACCTGTCGTTCATTCATCAGGAGATCTCATCCCCAAACATGCAAGGAAAGACTAATTTTAAGGTACAAAGTAAATTAATGAATGAGTCTGTTTGTTTTTTGCTTTTTTGTGAGTCTATGTGTGCGTGCATGCATTTGTGTGTGTGTGTGTGTGTGTGTTTGTTTTATCTCTGAGAGTATTATGAGGATCCTACCTGCAGCAACTGCATGCATTTATCTCAATCTTTGACTCCATACAGTGAATTGAGCAATTATTGACTCTTGGAAACACACTGATCCAAGTTGTTATCTGTGAGTGTTGTAGAAATTTGGAGAGATAAAGATATAAGATTGGACCATTTCTTAATGAGGTAGCTCATTAATGGTAAATTTAGACTGGAACTTTGCAACTAAGCATTTCCTGTAATATCATATATGTATCACAGACATGAAACTCATAGGACACACAATTACATTTTGACAATGGCAACTTATTTAGATTAAAATGTGAATGAATAATAGCTGAATTACATGGCCATGGCACTGGCTTTCCTTTTAGCCAGTACAGAGCTATTCAAGTTCCGTCTAACCAAGAGAATAGGTACTCTCTCTCTGGATTGAGGTCAATATGATGAAAGCTTTTTAAATACATTTTAGTTATAAATATAATACAAACTTTAGCATTGAACCTTCTATAGCTGTGCTGTGTTGTGCAGTACAGTTTCTTGCATTACAGTAGCTGTATAGTATTGTGTGTTGTAGTTTCCTGGCATATATGATCATATCTTTTTTTTGTCTCTCTCTCTTTCTCCATTGGAAAACATTGCATTTAACATGTCTATTATTGTGTGTTGCTCATTATGGCACACCTTCATGTTTGTGCTGAGACTCAAATTCATCCTCTGTCCCTGAACTCTAAAGGGCCGGTCTCACATGAAAAACAGAGACTGAAATCAGCAGACTAGGGTAACCCTCCCTGAACTGCCTGCCTATTGTTGAAAATGCTCTTCTCTGGATTAGGCTCGGCTGGATATTTTAGTGGTCTGGGTTTATCATATTATCTCTGAGACTCTGACAAAAATGTATCATAATGTATTATAACTTATATTTGTATTGTTCACTGAGTGGTAATACCTTCCTAAGCCTCGTATTCATTGTAGATTAACCTCATCACCTGTGAAAAATTATCCGATGGCTCTGGATGAATGCTCTATAATGGGTTGATACTGTACGCAGATGCAAGAGAAGGTTCAATTAATTGTAATCAGATATTAATAACTGAATTATTATTAGTCCACAAACCTGGGGACAGTGGTGTGAGAATTCTGTAGGCTTCTGTAGATCAAATTGTGGGACTGACTGTGCACTGAGTCTGTGTATTTTTCTGTATTTTTGAAGGACGTGATCAAAGCCATTGAAGGAGTGTTGAGTGTGATTAAACAGAACGAAACAATCGCAGAGAAAGAAGAGGAGAAGATCGCATAGTGACTGTGATTAAAGAAGGACAATTCAGATTCAGAGCCATGTCCATTGTAATTCATAGAATCTTAATTTATGTCATTCTCAGATCATCATTAAAGACAACTTTTTTTTTTTTAATATTATTATGGAATATATACAAAACTACTTCAGCCGCATCCATAAACGTAGGATCATAAATATTGCATTAAATCATCAAACAACTCTGGAAAGCTATTATTTTTCCCCAGACTCTGACAAGCCACTTAATCAGTATAAGAGAACTTGACGTATAATGTACCAACCGCTATTTCAGTCGTATTCATTGACAGTATCACTTATTATGATGTTTTATTGTGATGATGACAAATGCGTTATTACTCTTTTCCGGATCTCTGCAGGATCACGTTGTCAACTCTAAGCACAGTAGTAATTGAAGTTGTCCTACTTGCCCAGCTTTAGGCTGTATCCTATTAGATTGTTTATGCAGCTAACAGCAGGTACCATGTAAAAATTTTCAAACCCCCCAGGTCATCGTCTTGCCAGCAGCCTATGGCTACAAGATATTGTTGAGATGAGCACGAGCTCTGAGTACTGCCTGCCCCGAATCATTGTGGGAACTTAGTGTTGCTATGTAGTTTCTAGTCGGAAGGATAAGAGCGGTGCCATCAGTGAAGGTTAGCTCGTCGGACTTGTGTAGACAATTTCTGAGGGAAGAAATCAAGACACGCTATATTCGTTTGGGCGATTTCGGTCAGTTTTTGAAAACTTGCTTTGAAATATGTTGGGGCGAGGATTATAGTTCAGCTTTATAATTAAATGAATGATGCAATAGCTTACAAATCCTTTTTGGTTATCGCACGTCCACAGCTGTTACGAAACTAATGTTAATTAAACGAATTTATGTTTCACTTTAAAGACCTTTTTCAGTCTAATCAGTCTTGTCTTCAATTTACTTGGAAACCCCCCCCCCCCACCCCCCCCCCCCCCCCCCCCCCCCCCCCCCCCCCCCCCCCCCTCCAAAAACAGATGTCCTTCTCATCAGCTGTAGCATTGTTTTAAATGACAACTGAAGTGACCGTTTTGTTTGAACATTACAACTCCGCAGTCCTGATCAGTGTAATCAGCAACTGGTGTTCACGTGAAACGCTGAGAAAAGTTACTGCATATGAAGAGAGCAATGACATGTATGGTGAACTCTGATATTCACTGTTCTTTATTGCACCATGAAAGAATTACTGCGGAGGATTCATCATATATTTCTGAAAGTTGTACTGTTCCCCAGCACGTTCAGAAACAAAGGCGCGCGTCCTGCCGCTTCTGAGGTGTTAACCTGTCACCTGTCTCAGCGCAAACTCCCGCCATGGACCTCATTCTGTGTGCGTTACAGCGCAATAATCAACGACCAGTTTGGCCTGTCCAATTTCAACTGGCAGGTGCAAGGAGCTAACTATCACATCCTCCGTACTGGATGCTTCCCTTTCATCAAATACCACTGTACCAAAGCCCCTCCACAGAACCTGGACTTTGAGAACAAGTTCTTCAATGCACTGAAAGTCATCAATCTAGGTGAACACAACTTTTCTTGTTATGCATTACCAATACCTGTATACTTCCCCGTTTATATTGTTTTTCATAAATTTCTCTCTTCTCTGTGCAGGAATTCCATGTCTTGCTTATGGTTTAGGCTCATGGATGATGATTGGAGCAACAGAGACTGTGCAGACGTCTGCAGGCCCGGTCAAAGTGTATTTCCTTTACAAAGAAAGAGAGGGAGCCCAGTACTAATTGTATTGGAGGACAGCTCTGTGGGATGGTTGGTTTGTGTCATAGCTCCTGAGCAGATGTCCTGATGTTTTATTGGGATGTACTTGAAGCTTGAATAAAGCCATTTGTAATTTATTGAACATCCTGGCACATCGAAGAGCTCTGTGAAATTCCTCTGTTGGAGGAGAAACCGTAGCATTGCCAATTTTGCACAATGAGTAATGAAACAGTAATAAAAAACCTGATAGACTAAGCCGATCTGGTTTTGTCCAAAAAGTCATTTTAATTACCGGTAAACCTGATACGTTCATTTGTGTTCTGCACTTCAAAAATCTTTAGAGTCACTGATGCACCACTGACAGTTTGAAAAGCATTACACACCTGCCCTTGTTCTTTTATTTGTTGTCTTCTTTCACTAATGCAGACATTTAAATACCTTCAGCTCATTTAGTTAAAGTCAAATTAGTGCTCACTCGCTGCCCAGCACATTGTCAATAAGGGGCAAGAGGAATTGTGGACAGGACAGGTCTGATAAAATGGTTTTTAATTACCATAGACTAAGTGTGGCTTTCATTCAGGGCCCTGGCTATTCCCACTCCCTTGTTACACTCAGCCCTTTGATTTCTGATAATGTACTTTGCTGACATCGCACAGACTTCTTGTTCTCTCTCTCTCTCTCATTCTCTTTCACACACACACACGCACACAGTCCCAATGAGGCTCAGTTTGACAAACTGCCGTATTGATTCTTTCTCTCCTCTCAATGCTTTGTGTTCAGTACATTTATCAGTGGCCTTGATTTTCTGGCCTTGCCACCTTCTCTCTGACTAACAATTAGACCAAAGTAATAATTTCATGTATTACATGCAGATCAATGGACCTCCTGGCCTTTTCTTTTATCGTGGGGTAATTCTGAGAGACAGCCTAGATTACACTAAGCGATTGCTCAACTATGATTGCTAGATCTTTTATCGGCTCTCGCCTCTCTTTTGGTCATAGTTTGGTAGTAGATTTTATACTATGCAGATTGACTGGTGATGCTCCCTCCCCCTTTTTTCGCCAAAAAAATGAAGGTGTTTCTTATAATACTAGGGGTTCTCAGACAAGGCTTTCACTTCTGTGGGGAAAAGGGTCTCCAGAAAGTCCTCTTTGGAGCACTTTACCACTCTCCCAATGTTCCTTCTTTACATGACATGATATTGGCTGTGTTCAGATGCTCTCCCTTCAAACGTACGCACACTCAAGTCCTTACCTGTGTTACATCATCGTTCATGAGAAGAACAGCTCTTAATGACAGTCGTTTAGGCGCATACCGAAATCTGACCAGTAGTATTAGTACAAGTGGAAACCTCTCTCCTGCTTTTCTCCTCTAATCCATCCGTGTCATTAATGCTGAAACTCTGCATGGGGAATGCTCAGGCAACCATGCCTTAATTCCTCATTGACCCTTTGACCCCCTCTCCTCTCTATTGGCACTGAAGTGAAGTTGCTGGGTGAGTAATGGCGTGGAGGGATATTAGATCGGGGCTTTGTTTCACGGCCCTGATGGAGTGATGCAAGTCCGGTGAAACCTAAGCCGGCGGTGGCCGGGATTGCAGTGTTCCTGTTTTCACCAAGGCGCTATTGAGTTTAGTGCTGAGCTCCGGGGGATGGTATTAGTCTGAACAGATGCCTAACATTACACCTCACCTCGGTCAGCAGTCTAGGATAACCAAGCAGCAAATTGGTTACTGTAAATTAGCAGAAAATTTAGCTCCTGCTATATTGAGAGATCTATTCCTTTGTTTTAAGAGGCTGCGCAATCAAGTCTTGTGTCTGTAATTGAATGACTAAATTACCCATTCTAAATATAAGGTAGTAATCAACCAAGGATTAAGCACTTGTATTAGCAAGTTCAATTACATGCTAATAAAGTGTGCCAAGTCGAAATCTTTAAATACTATTACTATTTACATCTTAGGTAAGTAATGGGAGAAAAATTTAAGAGCGAAATTTGGTCGGGTAACAAATTTCAAACATTTGGGCCAATAAGCCCTAAATTAAGGTAATTTCTTTATGCAGGACTCAAATCTGTTTCACGGTGTATAATCTATTATTTAGAAGGAAATATCACATTAATTTTGCTATGACATAGAGATATATGGGTTTGGCAGAAACAATTATTGTATGAGTAACCCCTGCAGCTAAATCTATAGAGGTTATCATTGAGCTTCCAGACCAACCACAGGCACCTCTATCAAACGGGGTGCTCCTCCAGCAGCAGGGGGATGTTATATGCATTCCAATCAGAGCAGGAAGATGGAAAAGAGGGGAGTGATTTTTATAGTTTATTTTTTTCTCCCTTGGAAAGACAGTAAGACAAATGGGTTTTGAATTGGACTTTTGTAGTCATAAGTCTTTTGGTAAGTCATCAGATGTCAGAGTTTGACAAACCAAGGTAAGCAATTATAGGTCTCAGTATAACATTAGTGAAGAGTTGCAGGAGAATGCTCTGGTCTGTCAGTTTTAATTGTAGTTGTAGGAAAGGGCACTTCTTTTTTCTCTGCTGCTATGCTCAGAAAAGGATCACGTGTGACAAATCTTGAGGAAATATCTGTGTCCAGGAGAAAGTTATGCTTGAGACAAATTCCACATATTTTGTTTTGAATTTCTCTCCTGTAGGTTTCTCTTTGTTATTATTTTCTAGTCAGTGTAGCGGATCTTATTTGATGAGGGTACTGTGACGGCTGAGTTCTGGTCTTGTCCGTGGTGCTGAAATGTTTCGCGAACGTTTGGACAGCCACGCCACCCAAGAGCCTATCCAAAACTTACCTTTAAGACATGAAATCCTCTCCTTCAAAAATTGGTTTGATGGCTAAATTTAGCTATGGAAAATATTTCCATTGTATTATGTTTGTACCAACTGCTCCAGCTATACAATTCTGTATGCCCAGTGCACCTATACATTACCTGACACAAAGCTGGGAAGAGATCTGAGATTCTGTACGGTTTCCCCTTCCTCAGTGTGTGAATAAAGCCAGATAATAACTGCTCTTTTAATTGAGATGTCCTTCTTTGCATGGTGTTAGCATAGCATTAGCAGAAAAATTGCTTTGGCAAATAGATTTACTGCAACAGTTAAAAGCTTTAGTGATTTCAATGGATTATAATTGCTGACCTCATAGCATTGAGGCTGGAATTACTTCTTTTTTTCACATGCTATTGGGTGCTGGAAGAGATTCCTGTGGAGGGGGGGAAGCCATTAAAAATCTATTATAGCAGATTTTTTTCACCCAGGGGGAAAGCGTTCTCATTACTAAGCAGATTGGTAGGGATGACAAGTGGCTCCACATATCTTTTTTATTTTCTTCTTCGCCTTTTTTCCTTTTCTGTCTTTTTTTCCTTTATCTTTTTTACAGGGACCAACTGAGAGACAGCATGCCCACTGTGCCAATCAGTGTTGCTACGGCTACAGACTTCAGGTGGTTGAAGGGTCTGTTAAATGTACTAAATTCCACCCCTCTCAAGAAATGACCCTTTTTCTAAAAAAGGTTTTTGTAAATCTATGTTACTCGAATTTGTGTTAAATTTCCTGAGGACATCTCTTGTTTAGTTTTTCAATTAATCCACAGACATCTTTGTGCGCAGTGTATCATGGTAAAGCCTTCAGAAGATGCTCCTTTTAGATTAATTGCTGACATCTGAATGATGCTTGGAACAGTTGTTAATGTTGTCAGTGTCTCACTACAAATTACTAAAGGTCGATCTTCATTGTTTACTTGTATGCGTTATCCTGAGAAATTAGTTTAGTTTTTGACATTTATACTAATGCATCTTTTCTGTCCTTGTGCAAGTTGATTAGGGTTTTGTTTTCTTTTCTCCCTTGGTGCTCCAATGATGTTCCCTTCATCCATATTTACTGTTAACAGTGTTGACATTAAGAATAATGGATTCTAATGGTTTCTCCATGAGTTATCGTGTGAGTTAAATGAACTATCCATTTTTGTTATATATTATGCAGTATTTAAAGTTTCGGGTCATTAAAAAACAGATGCCACCCTCTGCCTCTCCTTCTAGGTTGTCTTTTACCCCCTACCAGCTTGCAGTGATGCTCCTGTCGCCATGGGCTTGATTTAATCTGTTTTTCATAAAAGCATAATAAGAATATTCTGAAATAATTATTTATTTTCTATTCTTTGTGCTCGCTACCAAATCTCACAATATTCTTGTAGCTATTAAAGAAGAATAGCTGTTTAACAAATATGCTCTGGTAAAGTTGATATGCTATGGTTGGGTTTTACATAAACCGTGCCTCAAAGGTTCTGTTTTCTCAGTTCATGACTGAAATACCGCTCATTTCATTTGTCTGTATTCAGTTTGATGGTTAGAAATGTGTTTGGAGGACAGTTCACATATGTGTGCAAAAATACACTTTGTTCTCTGGCAGGACTCTCTGTCATGAAAGGAAATAACAAAAATTTGCATATCTATTTCTGCCAAAGGTTTGTGACTCAAATAGCTTCTCTCAAGTATCTCTGAATCGTGTGTATCAAATCAAGGGTCAGCGGAGTTCAAGAGGTTGTTGTTTGTAAGGTCATGATCTCTCTTACTGAAGGTCAATAGCATCCACCAGAGGTCATGAGCCAGGCAGAGGTCAGTACTGACATCCCTCTCAGAAATAGAAGTGTTTGTGTGTGTGGGTGTGGGTGTGATTTTATCCATACATTTTCAGTATACACAACTTGCACAAGTAGTCAGCATTCAACCTGTCTTTAAGCCCAGCTGTGAAATAGTTGGCCCTTTCACATACTCCTGTTCTTGCAGAAAGCTAATGTTGAAGACCAGTATTTGGCATGATGAAGGTGGTAAGGTGGAATAAATCATATATATATATTTTTTTCCCCCTCAGATGTGATGTTAGATCTCCCATCTTTCTGCAAATGAGCTTGTGCTCCCAATGTAATGGCTTTTTGCTTCTCGTGGGAAGTGTGTGTCATGACTGCCAAAAAAACCTGCTGATTGAATGGGAAAATGTAATACAAGTGTAAAGCAGATTTGATGGGGGTCTTATGCAAGGGTTATGAATTTTAACAATCTTCATCTACACAGAAGCTATATACACATGTATCAAAAAAAAAAAAAAAACTGTGTGGGAATGTGCTGGCTGGACTGTTTGCAGCACCATCGAGACCTGCTGCTTTCTGCTGGGCTGTCGTTAATTCTGGATGAGAGGATTGCTATTATACTAAATTAATAGGAATTAAGGATGGCTGAGTTACTTAAGCAAGCACTTGATTAAGCAGGGAGAGGAGAGGAGAGGAGAGGAGAGGAGAAGAGAAGAGAGGAGAGAACAGGAGAGGACAGACTTGCAGAGCAAAGGAGTTGTTCAGAGAGAGAGACAGAGAGAGAGAAAGAGAGAGAGGATTCAGGCCATGACACTGGAGGACAATAGGAGGGAGTTGAGACCTGATCTTACCCAGCCAGACAATGAGGAGCAACAGCAGAGTAGGTCCTGATGGTTTAGTCTTTTGTTTGGAAGCCTCGGAAGCACTCTGCGTCTCAGCTAGCGTTGCCACGGTTCTGTGCTATCTCAGATTGCCCTGTCTCTCATGAGCACGAGAGACACATGGTGTTCTGTTCTACCTCTTTCTCAAAAACAAGAACAGACAGTACTCATACATGAAAAATGAAGCAACACACTAAAATGTAGCGTACTGGTAACCATAAATGATACATATACAACTGTGTCATCACGGTAGCTTATGGGGCTGCGATTATACCCCTCAGTCATGGGGCAGAGACGGACCGGAATAGACCGGAATAGCATTCAAAACTTGCCCTGGTCAGATGTGACCATGTGACCTTGTTTCTCTGCGGTCCCAATGTGGAGTGTGGACTAATTGAGAAGCGGACTCTTATCTCAGACTGCTAATGATGATGAGGGTGCGGGAGCAGGGTTCCTGTCCCCCCAGGCTGAAGGATGGTGTTTGTGAAACAACCCTTTTTACTTATTGTCCAACAAAGGGGGAATTCACTTAATACAGCAGTGCAGATTAGTGGGTAATTGTTGCCATAATCAATAAAGCAACGGAGCATAAAATGAAAGGTGTGATTGTCTGCGGAGTCAGACCTCCAGAATGTGTTTGCAGAGGCCCTGCTGCGTTCTTTTATCTACCTGTGTGTGTAGCTGTGGCGTGTGTCTGGCCAACATGCGTTTTACAACCATTCTAAAGCAATTGCTCTATGGTGTTGTGTTTTGCGTGGGCACAGTGGACACAGAATGTTTGACCATGTGTTCATTTATACATTTGAAGGCCTTGTGTGTGTGTGTGTGTGTGCACGCGCGTGTGTTTGTTTCTGTGTTTCTTGTTTGTTTCCACGACAGCTTGCGCTGTGATTGCGCGCACACTTGTGTGTGTGTGTGTATGTGTGTGTGTGTGTGTGTGTGTGTGCGTGTGTGTGTGCGTGTGCGTATGCATGTGTGGAGGCAATGGGCAAGGTCTGCTTGGATGAGCCTCATTGTTCCTGTGCGGCCTAGTGACAATGCTGGGGGGCAGAGAAGGATGAAACCTGAGCAGGGTGACAGTGATAAATAGACCTTTTAATAACAGCTGCCCCACTTGGCCAGCCACTCAAAGCCTGTGTCCTCTGTGTATTTATATCTGTGTTTATTTATGCATCCATAGCAAGAAGGAAATCACCACCGTAGGGGTCCAATATGTCTTTTTGGAAGGGGTGAACAGATTTACATTTTTTGAAAAGGTGTTGGTCCTATAGCCCAAACATATCATTTCCAACGCAGGCCATCTCTGAACGTCTGCTGTGCACCAAGACGGCTTGTCTTGCTCTCAGAGTGAGAGTGTGACCTGTGTTTGTGTTTTTGTTTGCTTTTATATATGAACAAAGTTACTGAGAGAATGTAATTAGCTGTTATGAGGTCTGACATGATTGCAGTGTCTTACGGAGATATAGAATACTCTTGAAATTGTTGGCTAACAGAGTGAGGTTGTCCTTTTGCTAATTCAGCATTTCTCATATCTGTGAAAAAGACACAAGTATGCTGTTTTTCATCTAAAACATCTAAAAGCTGTTGGTGTCATAGATTGCGTTGTATCAGTTTTGCTGTTGGGCACAAACCATCATACATAGTTCACTGTTTTAGCAAATTTATTTCCTTCATAACCCGTCACCCCCCCCCCCCCTTTTTTTTTTTGAGGGGGAAAAATTCACACACAAAAAAAACTTTAAGGTCCCAGCTACCCCACAAATGGCTTTTGTGTTGATTTGAAGCAAAGCATTTGACTAAGGACAAGTCCTTTTGTCTGCTGAAATATTACCTCGGGCCTGAATGACTGAATAGGGAAAGTTGAGGCAGTAGATCAGAGGTGTCAAAGCCCATTCCTTCAGGGCTCTGTCTGCACTGTTCTCATTCAAACCAATTCCACTGCCTTAATTGGCTCAATTAGTTAAGTATCCATATACATAATCATCTATGCATTTTTCATGATCCGTCTCAACGCACCGCCATTTAAACAGAACAACTTTCGGCTATGATTTACCATTCGAAAAAAAAAAAACTGTTAATGTCAGAATCTTGTAAGTGATTGGGCTAATTAAGTAATTAAAAACAGATGTTGGAGCAAAAGCCAAAATGCACGCTTTGCCCTCCAGAAACTTGCAGCACATCGTTTTGACACCCCTGTTGTGTGGGGATATCCCAGAGGTACCTGTTACATAGTTACAGTTTCACCCTTGTGATTATTCGGTTGGAGTCTTTGATATTGAACTAAAATGGTCTTTTATGTTATTGTACAGAGGGGAAATGGGCTGGAAAAAAGGCCGCGATCGGAATAGCAAATCACGTTGCCTAATGGCTAGGGCCACTGGACCAGAGCTCTGACTCTGGGAGTGAGTTAGAGCTGCCACACACACACACACACACACTACCTCTCAAGAACTGCACTACATATATGAGGACAGTGAGACTGATTTCCTGTTTTGCACCCTACTGTACTGAAGTGTATCAGATCATTAACTGAACTGAGTTTGTGAGTGGTGAAAAGGCAGGGTCTTGTGGCATTACAGTGGAGCAGGAGAAACAGCTAATGATTCTGACAGTTCCAGTGATTGGAGTGTGGCTGGCAGGCATAGCAACATACGGATCGATCAAAGAAGCAAATTTTCCATTAAAGAAAGATTACTTGGACATTGCTCTAGAATAGCCGGTGGCTGTTCCCTCTTAGACAGACTGGTAAATATTTCCAGATCGGAGTATTACAGTGGCACCTCTGATTATGATGAGGATTCTGAGTCATTCATGATCTTCAGTGGATTGCGTAATTCAAAAAGAGCAATAATTATAAAGAGTCAGTCATGATCCTTAAAACGTAGCTGTTGCCCTTTGGTGTCTTTGCACTTTATTTTGTGTGTGTGTGTGTGTGTGTGTGTCTGTAGTTCCTTTAAGAATAACCATCGCAAAGCACAGCAGTCTCACTGATCCCTAAAAAAGTATTTTTATAGCCATCCTCATAAACTGTTCATTCAACAAAAATCCGCAACTCACCGAGTAGTGGACAATTCACATTTAACTGATAGAAGTGTGTGTGTAGGATGATTACAAGGCAAAGGATGCAGAGACCCGCTTCACATAGAAAAATGACACAACAGGCAAAAAAAAAAAAAAAATCGCCACTCTGGCAGCAGAACAATCAATCAAATCTGTCAGCTCTTTTACCACATGGTGTAATTCACTGGTATTGTACTTAGGAAATGGGTACAGCTGCTAACGTGTAGCTAAACTCCCCTTCTCAAACACCTTGCAGCGGTTGACACGGAAAGCAATCTCAGACTGTGTCCTTTGATCTGTGACTCTGCGCTGTGTTGGTCGCCGTGCGGAAATTATTATTATTATTCTCCTTAGGAAATGAAACACTGCACCCTTCAACTTAACTTGGCAGAAATATTAAACTAAACAACGTGCACTACATAAAATGCTGCGCCATCATGCATAAGAGAGCCAAGGTGTTGTATAGCAATGAAAGCAATAAATATGAAGTTATATATTCAAAACTGAAGTTCACCCAAAAATTTGTACACCATAAAAATATTTGTCAATACTTCAGAAGCATCCTGCTCATCTGTGTCGAGAGCGCTGAAAGCTATGTGTCATTCGACTGTGTTTTGTGATGGGACAGCGAGGATATATTTAAGAGCGGTTTATATTTAAGTAGAAATCAGAGCGGTGTAGTAGACAGATCTGTGCTGCTGTGGTGTTTAAATACGAATCAGAACAGTGTGGAGAGTGTAAAGACTATGAGGCCGTTAACACAGGCTGGCTCCAGCAGACCTCTAAATCATGTTTCCTAATTCCCTAAGCCACATCTCAATCATTTTCCCTGCTAATTTGAGATTCACCCTCATTTCTTTTTAAACGATTCATTTTCGGCACATTTGTACAGTAAATGGCCCCGATGTGTTCCACAATTTAGTCAATTACTGTTTCAGCCCCAGATCCACCAGGGAGCCTGAACACACATGGCCTGGAGGTACCATCTCAATAATTGTTTCAGGAAAGTTGGGAATGGAACAGCAATGCTGTGTTCTACTTATTGAAATGTCAATTGAAGCCAAGAATTCAACATCCCGTTCGCTGTTTTTTTTTTTTCTTCTTTCTTTCTTTTTTTTTCTTTTTTTCATATATATTCTGTATGTTTAATTCTGTGCTGTGAGGGATAATATATGTCATTTCCACTTTTTTGGTTGTATGTCCCATTTACCAACATTCCAGTTCTTTTAGCTGCACTCAAGTTTGACAGTGCTGTGTGACTCGGCTCTTTACAGCCATAGATGCTTACTTGGTTGTTTTAACTGCGTAGTATCTACAGGTTTTACAGTGGTAGTGACAAAGAGGAGACTTCAGTGTGGAATAAGTTGTTTTAACTGTAGCAGCCTCTTTTATTTGTTTGTTTGTTTGTTTGTTTCTTGACAGTTTTGTTAACAAGTAGTAAGACCAGCTTTAATTTTTGAAAGGTAAGCGTTATGTTTGAGTGCTCACAATGACTATCACATAACTAATATGTCTCAACACTGCACAAGCACGTACAATGTTTTCATGAGACCTTTATCATGGACTGTATGTAATACGTTTTTAATGAAACTCTGTGAAAGGAGACGATCTCATTTTTCAGACATCATTTTTAATACTTCGTCATCAGCTTACTATTGTGAACCCATAATGTCATTCAGAAGGAGATAAAGGGTATTTTACCTCATTGTTGTTTTACTGATGATACACCTAATATAAATGCTTGGTCTGATCTTTGTGTATTCTGTGAATTTCCCTAACAGACTCTCTCTCTCCTGTCTCACTTGTCGTCGGTTTTTAACGAGACTGTGATATTCACACTGCTCCTCTGGAGGTCCTCTTTAATTACTTATCCATTTAACTGAAATCAATTAGAAAAATTAGATTTACTTAATTGAGGTCTGAATGGCCATTAATAAGCAAGGAGGAACATGTTAACTGGTCCAAACAATATGACCCACAGACCCCAATTAATCAAGTCGATTTTTTTTTTAATGTGTGGGGTTTTTTTTTCTTTTTGAACTATTTATATTATTTTAGAAATGATTACGCTTTCGCAGCAGGAGAACATTGGCATTTTGGGCTGAATGCTGTTAATCTGATGACTGACTTTAGTTGGTTAGTATTCAGCGAATCTATAAATCCATCTCCACTGTCCAGGGTTGAGCAGTGGACTCTGAAGTCTCTGAGGTGTTAGACAGACAGTGTATCAGTATGTATTAAGCCGTCTCAGTGTGTACACACAGGTGATGAAGAGAAGTGGGCTGCTATCACTGGACGGTCTGTCTGCTACGTGGGTCCAGCCCTGTTAACTCCTATTGACTGTGACACAAATGTCGTTCCTAAATGAGCGTTTCTGTATTGATTTCTTTCAGACGTTCCTCGCTGGCTACCCCCCACCTACCTGCATGCACACACACACACACACACACAAACACCCCCCTCCTTTTCATCTCTGCTGAGGCTGACGTCTTCATCCTGACTGATTGTATGTGCATTGTCTCTTACTATTGCTTTGCTGCCGCTTCAAACCCAACGTGCACACACACACACACACCGTGATGCTTGCTCTCCCTCTGCCCCGAGCCAGCAGAAGTATGTCGGATGCAATAATGACCTAGGTTCCCCTGTGCCACCTGTAATGTACTGAACTAATAGAGCTACGGGTCCACATACATACATACATCGACTACAAAAATGTATGAGTCTACTGCCATATACTAACCCCCAGCTCATATTGAAATATTTGTGTGTGTGTGTTTATATATATATATGTGTGTGTGTGTGTGTGTGTGTATGTATATGTATATGTATGTATGTATGTATGTATGTATGTATGTATAGGTTCACTTAAATCTCTCCATTCATATTGTTCTCACGCCCGCTCATATAAAGCATGACAGTTAATTCCTCCCACGCGCATTTTTCTGTCTATTTTGCCAATAAAAGGGGCTTTCATCCCCAACAACCACTCTCTGACCTGCCACCATGGTCCAAACCAACTCTGACAGCATGTATCGACTTCACATCAGGTCAGGCTGCCCCAGAGAAAAAAAATGATCATCCGCCGCTAAAATCAGCTATTGATAGACATGGAATAGCGTCACCTCCTCCTGCCCTCCTCCTGTCCTCCTCCTGCTGAGAGATTTATTGATACAAGGCCTTTTATATAGAGATTTATCCAGTTTCTTGTCATAGATAGCTTGATGTATTTAGTGTGTCTGAAGGAGTGTGTGTGTGTGTGTGTGTGTGTGTGTGTGTGTGTGTGTGTGTGTGTATGTGTGTGTGTGTGTGTGTGTGTGTGTAAACTGTGTCACACTCCTCTACTCCACACAGCTGTGACTGGGATTTTTACACCCCCTCCCCATCTCTCGCTCTTTCATTCCTCTCTCTCTCTCTCCTGCTTTCTCTCTTTCTCTCTCAATGGATATGCAGTCTATGAAAGCTAAATGAAATTGCTTCGCTGTTTCCATTTCAGCAAGGCTGTGGCTCTGTCTAAAAGTTAACAGTACAAAAAAGGCTAATAATTACATTTTATTCCTTCATTTTCCCCTGGGCCCGAGAGCGATTTATATACTGTGACCTTCACGCTTTACACTAGTTGTGTGGCATGTCTGTGCTGGCCCAGCTACTCCACCTCAAAAGCGCTGATCATTAAAAAAAACCCTGCTTGAGACTATTTTTCACCATAATTTCTCATGTACAAATAAAAATGCATGTAGGCAAATAGATTTTTATATTCTCTGAAATCTATTCACGGATTTTAACAAGTGTAACTCTCATAGAGCAGCGTAGTTTTGCAATTTAGTTGGTATGTTGTGATTAGATGTGCTTGCTGTACTGTATTTTGGTAGGGTGGTGGACCCTCCTTAAAATAAGATGTATCCAAAGGAACTTTCACAGGTCTAGGACAGTGACCACCCAGTCTTTACCAAACTAGTGTTCCACCACCTAATGTTCTTGATCCTATTCATTCAGTGTTGAGGAAATATGCCCATGTTTTTCAGTGCCAGAGTTTCATTAGTGCATGCAGTGGTTTGATAAAAGAGGGTCCATACATTGCCGTGATTTAGTCATATACATGGCCATTAGAAGTACACATACAATCAGGAAACAGGTGTTGTAATGGTATGTAAAACATTTCATTTGCTGATTTAATGACACATCAGTGATTCCAAATTCATTCCTCTGATCACCTTGTATGTCTCTTGTGTTCTTATGCTTGGTTCAATCGCTACCACAATGATAAATCTGTGATTAATGGGGTCAGTGGTGGTACTGTTGTGGAAATGACAGCATGCAGTGGATAGAGATTCTCAAGGAGAAAGCAATACAGCAGCACACTGAATATGTGAAATAGCCTTTATCCTTTGATTACAGTGAACTAAATCTCCTGAGACGCATTGTTTGTGAATGTGATTGATGGCTGTACTCTGACTGTGAATGTTGACATGATATTGTGATTATTAAGGATTTTTTCTCAAAGTTTCTACTCAAACTGCCTTTGTCAGCAAAAAATCCTGCTTTTCTCATTCTGCTCTGACAACTTTGTACCCAGGTTGAATGAAATCACCAGTCAAAAACAGTAAAGAAAGAAAGAAAGAAAGAAAGAAAGAAAGAAAGAAAGAAAGAAAGGAAAACCCAGTCATCACCAGTTCATCCATTTCACCGCAGTGTGTTAATATGGTCTTTGGAATTGGATGGCGATTGTTGTATTGATCTCCACTCTTTGTGCTCCTGAACTTGAGGGGGCCTGCTGGTCTTGTCTTGCTGTTTGCATCTTCACCTCCTAAATGTTTCAAACACAGTGTCCCCTGAATGTATTTCAAACATCTGACACACACAGCAGTCTGGGAATGTCGTGTTTATTGAATTGTTTCTGATCTGAAGGTAGGAGAAAAGATCTAATATTGATTTTTGAGGGTGAGGGATGGGAATGTTTCCTGGCCCACATGTGCGTGAGTCTCTCTCTCTCTCTCTCTCTCTCTCTCTCTCTCTCTCTCTCTCTCTTTCTCTGTCTCTCTCTCTTTCTCTGTCTCTGTCTCTCTCTCTCTCTCTCTCTCTGTCTCTCTCTCTCTCTCTCTCTCTCTCTCTCTGTCTCTCTCTCTCTCTCTCTCTCTGTCTCTCTCTCTCTATTACCAGGATGATTCACGACCGCCACTTCACAAGCTTGTCGCCTCTCTTCTTTACTACATGCTTCAGTATCTACCCTTCCTGACTAAAACACAGCTCAGTTCTGCAGAGAAGGGATGGTCAAAATGCACAACCCAGAGTGAAGTATTGATTATTTCAAATGGTGACTATTTAAAAATATTAGAATAGGTTTAAAGGTGACAGTGGATGACATTTAATGATCCTGTATCATTCTACCCATGCCCAGTAAAAACGTGATTGGCTTTTGGCTTCTTTTTTTTTAAAGGTGACAAGGTCCATATTAAGAGATCTTCTGCGTTTCTGCAAGCGTTTCAGTGTTTTGTAGTGATGGGAAGACCTCATTAATGCTCTGTGGGTTTTTTATGACAGCGTAATTGGACCTGAAGAAAAGCACCTGACTGCTCCACGTTCCAGCACACTGAGAAAGTCAATACTGCAAGCCAAACATCTTCTCACTCAATTGAACCCACAGAAAATCTATACGCACCAACCCTATCTCTTTATGGCACTGAGGAATAACACTGCTTCATTTGGGGTTGTTTTCTCTTTACTCTGTCTCTCTCTTTCAATCTGTGCAGTCTGTTCATCAATGAAACCTATATTTTATCTTTATGTGGATGATTTAGTCTGAATTTCCAGTAGATTGGGGAATTCAGAGGTTTGGGATGCTCATGCAGCTTCAAATCACTGATAATGAAGTTTTTATATGGTGGATACTGATTGTGTATGTGTGTGTGTGTGTGTGTGTGTGTGTGTGCGTTGTGTGCATATGCAGCGTTCAAATTACAGGGGGGGGGGGGGTCTGGACCCCCCTAATTAAGACTAGGACACCCCCCCCCCCCCAAAAGAGGCAAAAACAACAGTTCAGGGGGGGTGTCTGTGTGTGTCTGTGAGGGTGTGTGTGTCTGTGTGTGTGTGTGTGTGAGTGTATGTGTGTGTGAGTGTGAGTGTATGTGTGTGGTGTGTTTCCTCAAGCACCTCTGCTGTGTTTGTTGTACTTCTTAGTAGGTCAGAGCGTGACATCTTGCTGGATGCACTTTATTTTCAGTGTTGCTGGCCTAGCTGAGTCGTGTTGCCATTTAAATGGCCTATAAATTGTTTTGAACTCCACCACTTGTACTCAACACCTTGTGTAATGTAAAACACAATCCACTCAGAACGCCAAGCTTGCATGCAGTTATTTGTACAGAGTAGGGCATCTGGGATATTGCTCTATATTGCTTTCAGGAAACATAATTCAGTCGGGAAATCTAGGGGGCTTTCAAACCCTCACTTCTCCCAGCCATGCCATTATAAGACTCAGTCAAGTCACTGCTTTTCTCTTTTACTCTTTCAAAGGTACACATGTGTATGTACACACACACACACACACACACACACAGACACACACTCTTTAATAGATCTAAGCTTCATAGAACCTTCAACAAAAAGACAAAATAGCAAATGATTCTCATGAAAAAAAAAAAATGTCCTTCAACTGAGTGTGCATGCTAAACTACAAATCTGTCACACTCACACAGAGGGGCAAGCGTTTTTAACGTCTGAATGTTTTAGTTTGTTTGTTTAATACCCCTAAAGATGGAAAGGACACAGGTTTAATCAAACTGACGCTCCAGTCCCACAGTTTGATATTTCATGAACATTATATTCTTCAGCCTTCAAACAGGGACTCTGTTGACACTCTGGGTGTGGCCTTAAAGTGTCAATACACAAATAATCACCTATCCAGCTAGCTACTATACAACGCCAGCTACTATACAACTCCAGCTACTGTACAACTCCAGCTACTATACAACTCTACTTACTATACAACTCCAGCTACTATACAACTCTACTTACTATACAACTCTACTTACTATACAACTCCAGCTACTATACAACTCTACTTACTATACAACTCCAGCTACTGTACAACTCTACCTACTATACAACTCCAGCTACTGAACAATTCTGTCCACAGGCTGAGAGCCAGGACTGGCCTGACCAACTGGATACACTGTCACTGCTGATTTGATTTCACAGATTCAGTCTCTGTCAGAGTGCTGTGATCTCTTTAGACGTGCCCAGTGTGTTTACACTGGTTAGAGATCATTTACTGTTCCCCGTGAGTTAAATTCCTCTGGATTGTGAGTCCTACACAGTGCATTGATCAGCTATGTCTGAGGATTATTCTGGATTTTAAACGCTGAGGTTGATGTCATCAGCAGTGCTTAATTAGACTGAGGTATGTTCTTTCCTCACAACATAAAACTGTACTAACTGTCTGAGTTTTATCAGTGTTGTATGATTTATGGAAATGTTTTAAGTGCTATACATGCTATACACACATTAAAAGCACTTCTATATCTAAAATGAACTGGGAATACTTCATCTAAGCCTACAGCCAGCCATAGTGCATCTTGTATTCCCTCATTCTTTTATTTCATCATTGAGAGGTATATACCTGCATATATATACATATAAATAAAATACCATATATATAATATATATTTATATATTATAACATATAACACACACACACACACACACACACACACATATAGATAGATAGATAGATAGATAGATAGATAGATAGATAGATAGATAGATAGATAGATAGATAGATAGATAGATAGATAGATAGATAGATAGATTGATGGATAGATAGATATAGATATAGATATAGATATAGATATAGATATAGATATTTCTAATTAGGAATTACTCAGCAGTGGTGCTGGTTTGAAGTTTCACTGCTTTGATGTTTTCAGTGTTGTGGTATAGTCCTTTCAGCTGTCTAGTGAGGTTTTGTTGTCTTTAGTATAATCCTATAGAGAAGCCCTGAGGTGGTCATCAGAGGGTCTTATACAGAGGTCTATGAATAGTACATGGCCAAGCTTTCATTACAGTCAAGCCTGGAGAGTAAATAAGATACAGGGGCCCAGGACAACGGAAAAACAGTCACGGGGGTCAGACGAGCCACGGGAGGAAAGAGCTGTCAATCAAACTGGACCTGTTCTCCAGTATTCAGTCTCTGAGGGTACACAATGAGCACTGTGTTAAAGCAGCCGACTCATCTCCGTAGGTGTTCTTTCTCAGTACGTTTTTTCCATTTATTTTTGTATCCATCTTCAGAATACAGGTAAATATTCATTCACTTTCACTGTATGCTACTACAAGTTGCAATAATCAGCAAAAAGGATTCGTGTATATAGGTGTTCCTTTAGTTGCCTATTCACTTTCAAGGTAACATCCATTTCTTTTCATTATAAATATAGGTGAAATAAAATGAGCATCTTAAATACAGTTTCAAGTGCACTCAACTCACAACACATTAGATCCTCCAAATAGGACACACATACAGGGTCGAGCTGTTTTCCGTCAGTTTGGTGTCTCTAAATGAAACAGTCAATGTGTTTACCATGTTTGTGGAGAGTCTACACTATAATGCGGGAGAAAACATCTTGAGCTGACAGAAGTCTAATTACCTCGCTGCCAGTATACAGGGAGCAGTGTAATCACTATTAAACGTCAGACACCATAAGGCTCCTTATGCTTCAAAATTAATATCTCCCTCAGTACTTAATTAAGAAATGAAAGTCTTGCTTAACAGGTATTGATTGCAGCTCAAAGGAAAAGTAAGCCATCAACACTTAAAGAGGAAATAGGCCCCTGGAGTGGATACCAGGAACTAAACTGTAACATAGGAATAAAAGATAAAATAAAATTTAAAAAAAGAACATGAGAGTTGACCAAACTATCAGAATTGTCAAAAACGGATAGTTCTCCTTCTTGCCCGGAATTTGATGTTTGACATAAACTGAATGAAGCTCTTCACAGCTCTGTAACTCTACACAATCAGATAAAGATTTGAGAGTGTGACATTTTGCTGTAATCAAGGTTGTTGAGGTCTACATATACCGCTGTCTTAAATACAGCTCTCCCACTGACAGCATAGAGTGGATTATTCTCGACTGCTGGGAGTTCTGGGACAGACACCAGGGCAGATATATCAGTGTCATTGATAAAGAAGCCCCTGAGAGAGCGAGACCTCACAGGAACAGAAATAATCCTGAGGTAACATTCTTTCAGGACACTGCTTTCTCCAAATATGCTAAGGTCAAGATTTTTAAAGGTTGTAGGTTCTGTGAGGTACATTTTGCCTCTCTTGTGATTTAGGACTTTCTGTTTCTCTTTTTTTTCCTAAACCTCGCTTACAGTTTCTTGGTCTCTGACTTGCTTTGTCTCTTTCTCTCTCTCACTCCCTTGCTCTCTCAAACTTACCAGTTCAAAATTCAAAAAGCTTTATTGGCATGCTTGTACGCTAAACAATAATGAGAAGCAGGTAACAGTTAACATGTAAAAAGGTATTTCAAAAAGGAAAAATTGTTTAGAAATAAAAGAAAAACATAGAACAAAGAATCCCCCTCGCCACCTCCCAAAAACACAGTTCTGAATAGAAATCAATAGAATCTACACAAGGAGATGTCTCTCTCAGTGACTCTGTGTCCTTTAGCAGAAACCTGAGCAGACAGTCTGAATTAACCAGTATCATCATTAAATCATCAGGCCTTCTTTGATCGGGCTGTAACCCAAAGCCAGGCCTGGCACAGTGAAACAAGATCACTGAGTATGTGAAGACAGGCTGATGGCTTTAGATTGCCCTCTGAATGGACCGATGCAACCGGTCCATAAACCCGAATCGGCCCACCTAACACCTGACCAGCGCTTATCTGAGCATCTCTGAACCGTGATGCTTACTTACTGCTGGTATACCTTTATTTACAGTCTGAGTCTCCATCTCTCTCTCTCGCTCTCTCTCTGTCTGGGCTTGGCCTTGTCTTTGACACTGCTACCATTACAGAACACTCTGTCTCCATAAATATGTAAGAAGAGAGAGAGGCTGTTTATTGATGGTGATTTTATTTTCACAAACTGGGTTGAAACACTACATTTTGGAAAGGTCAAGACAAATGACTGACAGTTCCACTGACTAAGCAGGGCTCAGTTGTCTCGGCGGTGCTGAGAAGGTCTCAGGGAGGTAGTGAATCTGGGACTATAGACACTTAACATCTGCAGTTAAGGTCCTCCAGTGAGGTGACTTTCCATCCACACACACAGTCTCAGGCAGATGATGATGAATGGCTGTGTTCAAGGGAAGATTGTAATTGTCCTGCTCCAATCGGGAGGCCAAACCTGTGAAGCGAATTTTATAATTAAAAGGTTTTACTCTCAGCACCAAACTTAATGTGGGCTATTCTGACCCTTTTGAATCACCTCCCCCCCCCCCCCCCCCCCCCCCCCCCACACACACACACACACCTCTCCACCCCCCCACCCCCAACTCTCTTTTGTCCTCTCCCTCTCTCTCTCTCTATTTAGTTTTCTCAATCTCTGAGGCAACTGTTTTGTCTCTTTTCTTCCTTTCATAGCATGCAGCTCTGTCCTTGGTTCTCCCTTGTCTGTTCCAGCTCAGTTGACCTAAACCCAACCATTTCTCTACAGCTCGCTGATGGTAACATTTATTCAACGCCTCAGCATTCCTCACTGTGACATAACATTAGGCTTAATGGCTTTATTTAGAGGCAACCAAACAATGCAGCACCAGTGGCTCCTTAACAAAGCCTTTCTCCATATTTGTGGAAGGAAATAAGTGTATGTGAAGGACCAGGGACAGCATATAGCTTTACCAAACTTACCCAACTTTTCTGATAATTACATTCAGCTATAAATGTGAAACTTGTTTTTTTTCTCTCTCACAACTATAATACCTCTTCAATGCATTCAGAGGACTGTTCTTGCAGCTGGCTTTCACATTTCCTCCATTTTAACTGAAGGTCTTTATCGCTATGCCTCAAAATGCTTTTTACGAGACAGCTTTTTTTTTTTTTTTTTTTACTGGTGATAGACTTTATTTGTCCCACAGGCCCTCAGATTTGCTTTAGAGCTGAGACAAGGTCAGGCTAGTGCTGTGGGAAAAAAAACCCAAAAACAACAACAACAACAAAAAAAAAACCCTCTTGCCCAAATCCATTCACACCTCTCTGCAGGAACACAGTTTTATAAAAAAAGCCAGGGAGCTATGTTTTGTTGGACAGTCTCTGTGTTAAAAGCTACATGGTCAGCTGTAGTCTGCTTTTAATGAGTGTGGGCCAGGGGAATGCAAGTAGTTAACACTGACAGACACAGAGACTATTTGGTCTTCTCTACCACTTGACAAAGACTTTAACAACCAGAGACTTCAGAGTGCAACAAAACAGCTCTTATTCTCTGTCAAACAGCAACGACAACAATGACAACAATAACAACTTGTTTGTGCCTTACATAAAAGCTTTAAGTGCTGATGCCGGCTACATCTTTACCTTACAAACACACTCAAACTCAGAACAATATGCCCTCATGTTTCTGACTCTGCTATTGAAGATTAATACGGTTTGTTCAAAAGTCTCGTTCTCTCATTTGCCCAGATCATGTAATTACGATGGCCTGAAAATGTGCCCTGAATTGCTGATAAGTTTTCGCTTTTCACAAATAGGAGGGTTTGAACTTGTCAGAGACTGAATGAGTCTAGATTCATTGAGCTCTGTAAGGGTATTTATCTCTCAATAACAACATTCATATCAGGACTATTCAGTTATAGATTCTATATCCAGATCTTCCACTATTACGCATATTCTATTGTCTTGCAGTTCAGGAAACAGGTATGTAAGTTAACAGGCATAACAGGTGAGCCAGTTAGTGACATGTAATGACTGACCAAACCAAACTCACAAAGCTTTCTGAATGTAAGGGTAAAGACTACATTAACATGACTCAGAGAATGATCATCCATCCACACATGATGAAGATATAACTCCTTGCTCGTATTTCCAGACTCGGTGGCGTCATCCAGTTAGTCTCAGGGAACCAGCCCATGGCCCCACCCCATAGTCTTGTTCATGGTTACACATCTATTGTGTTAAGGCATAGAAATGTCTGTGTTGTAATTACCATTTGCACAAACAGGGGGTATAGCCTCATTGATATGCGGCGGTTGATGAGGAGAGTACCAAGCTGGCATACAATAGTCAGGGTGGCACGGGATCTGTAGGCACCAGGGACAGGGCATCGCTGCTTCCTCCATGAATGCAGAGGGGCCAACAAAAGCCATCCGTCATTCACCGCACGCATTAGCTTTAATTAATTTTCATCTTTCTCTGTTTTCTCATGGCGCTCTAATGATGGTGACCCATTAGATGGGACTTTTGAATACAGCCCGTTACTCCTTCTCTCTCCATCAGAAGGTCAGTGTAGCACCCCGCTCTTCCCAATGAGACCCTTGACTGTGTCAGCACACAGGGAGTTCTGGAGAGTGTGTCTATTGTACCATGCTTTTGTGTGCATACTTCTGTACTTACAAGTGTTTCACTGTGTGTGTGTGTGTGTGTGTGTGTGTGTGTGTGTGTGTGTTTTGTGTTTTGTGTTTGTGTGTGTGCATGTGTGTGGGTGTGAGTGTCTACATATACTAGCATGCAATTATTGCCGCAGTTAAGGCAGTCTTGACAAGTTACATGTTGAAATAACACTTTAATTTCACTCTTCAATATGGCAGCCATGTTCCCCTGATTAAGATTATTGATTCTCCATCTGCAAAGGTGAGGACTTCCTGTAGCCACGACAAATGGGCCCGCATCCTTCTTTTTGGCAGTTATTGACGGCCAGAGACGTAATCTCGATTATATTGGTAATTGACGAAACCATTTGAGAGAAAAATTCCATGCTAACATTGTATGTCCTGATTGTCTGGCCAATCACTCAGCTGATTAAAAACAGACCACTGGCTGATACACTCCCATACGCTCTGCCATTGGTTTTACTGCTTGTGAAGTAGGTGGCCGTGGATAAGCCTCTTCAGGGGTTAATAAAATTGGTCTTGTCTTTAAACTCTGCCTGATGCAGATTAATCCACAGGAAGGAGCCGATTTGCTTCATGTGTAGTTCTTAACGTCCTCCGTTCTCTCAGCCCTGCATTTGATTGGATCAGATGATCCACTGAGCCCTTGTAGGAAGAGGAACATTTACTGTATGTTACAGATGGAATGAGCCTTTGGGAAGAGGAATGTAAGCATATCTTCTGTCTGATGCCCACGGCAACCCCTGTGTCACCCCGGTGAGTAACTCAGCAGGTGGCAGTCTTGGAGGTGATTAGCTAATGGTGGCAGTGCCGTCAGAAGTGAAGTCCAGCGGGGCACACGGAAACCCCTTCAAAGATTCTGCTTGTCTCAGCCGTTCCTCTGCTGGCCTCCCATTAGAAGATTAGACCACCCTCCCTTACCGCTCCAATCCAGTTTGTCCAGCCACTGGACGCCTCGGCACCCAGCAGATACACCCAGACCCCTGGAACTCACCCAACGCTGGACCCACTGCAATAACGAACCGTGTTTTTGCTCACACAAGCCCGTCAAAACAGGTATAAACCAACGTAACGTGTGAAAGATGCAGAATGTAAAAAAGTGCCAATAAAATGAGCAGAGACATTATGTCTGCAAAAATGGAAAAAAAAAAAAAATTGGTCCTTCTGAAGGTTTGCCTCATCAAGATCACATATCAACTTGGCTTATTTATTCTCACAGAAAGACTGCAATTGTCAGCAAAGGTGTTAATTATTGTAAATGATGAAATGAATTTTGATAGTTACTAGAAAACAAAAATTTTAGTCAAACCAAGCAAACAAAAATAATCTTCTTGCTGTGCTCCATTCCGAATGTGCTTTATCTGTGGAAAACATCTCCCCATCATTTTCCTGCATCAAAGTGAATGATATCTGAATGGACTGAGGAGCAGTGTGAAAAAAATAAATCGTGGTTGGAGGCCTTTTTGCTCACATTAGTATGCTTCCTCCTGAGGCCCATAGCCAACAGACATGTGACAGTGTGCTTTCCTGCCCCAGGGCGGATGCGTAAAGGTGGCTTCTCCCCCTGCCAGTCCTGGTTGTAGTAATGGAACTGAAGCATCTTTGGCTATTCCCAGATGCTCCATGTGTGTGTGTGTGTGTGTGTGTGTGTGTGTGTGTGCGTGCGCGAGCGCGTGTGTGCATGCCCCCGGCATGTCTCATTTCAAAGTGCTGTCACTCCCCGCTTCCCGGCATCTATTAACACTGCCATTATCATGCTAATCTACATTGTATGATTACATAAAGTAATTTATGCACACTTTTATAGTTTGCCCGTGCAGAGACAAGCATCTTCACTGATAAACGCATTGTGAAAGATCGTGCTTTTGCTCTTGCTACCTGAATCTGTTCATCTTATCTCTCATTCTGGATTAGAAGGCTCAGTTTCTTTTTTTAATGAACCACCATCACTGCATGCACATTGGTTTTTATCTCTTCTTTAACTAGGCGGATAGAAAGAGAGGACATTCTATGATAACATTTGCTTATTATGTGCTTAACATAATCATACCACAGATGGCATTTATTCTTTTCCGCGAATATCTCCTCTCTTGAGCTGTGAGAGGCTGTACAAGTTGAGCCTCAAAAAATAAATAAATAAATAAATAAATAACATTAAAAAAAATGTACCTCCAGGGTTTGTTTTTTTTTCCAAGGTCAACAATGTGTAGGTGAGTTTTGTTTCTTTTTTTTATATAAGCATCACAGAGACAAAAAGAGAGCAAGGAATGGATTCTAGAAAGAGAACAATTCTGGAGGGAGTGGTAAATTCTAGAATGAGCCATACTCCAGAAGCAAAGTAGCAGATGCACTACAATGAGAACAACACCAGGAAAAAAAGCAGTGAATCCTCTCTCTTTCTCATTTAGTCACAGACTCTGGTCTAATTAGAAATGCAGAGGCCTGTTAAATTAAAACCGCATTGCACTTATTAACATTTTAACTACCAACAACACCCATCTCTGATGCCAAACAAGGACAGATTCCAAAGCTAACCCGTGACAGCCGTGCCACTGAGAGGTAAGGCTAAGTGTTAATCAACCAGCCTCACGTTTGGAGATGCAATCTCATTGAGCAGGTCTTACACTCATGTTGTTTCATACATTTTCTCCATCCCTCCCTCTCTCTCTCTCTCTCTCTCTCTCTCTTTCTCTTCTCCCCCCTAACGTGACAGGAAGCCTTTTACCACATTATCCGACGCTGCAGAAACAGTAGTGTTAATAGAATCCTATTTGTGGTCATATTGGATGGCTAATGGTGTCCCTGTGAGGGGAACATTCCAAATTAAATAGCACAGATTCACATCTGTCAGACAAAACCAGGAGGCTCTTTGTAATCAATGACCCAGACCGAGAGAGACTCCGTGGGGGACCTCCCCAGCACGATGGTATCAAACATGAGGACACACGGGGGACGAGAGAGAATCTCCCCAGCATGAGCTTCCCCAGTGCAGGACCATCTTCTGGAGCAGAAGGCTTGGATAAGAGAGAGAGGGAGGGAAAGAGGGAGGGGTGGGGGGCAAGGGGGGGTCAAACAGGGTTAATGTACATTTATAAAACAGCGGTGTAATATGCTTAAGCCATAGCCTGATTTATAATACCACAATATGACCGAACTGTAAAAGGAAATCTTGATTCCTCCACTACCCCCCCCCCCCCCTTCTTTTTTCCCTGTGCAAATATTGCCGCTGGTGTTGTGTTAAAGTGTTGAACCCCATTAATTTTATCACCCCCCCTCCCCTCCCTCTTTCTTTCTCTCTCTCTCTCTCTCTCTCTCTCTCTCCTGCTCTCTCTAAATCTTTAAATTTTGTTTGGAGGAGAGTGAGAGAGAGAGAGTGAAAGAGAGAGACGGAGTTAGAGAGCGAGAGAGAGAGAGAAAGAGAGAGAGAGAGAAAGAGAGAGGCTTCCCGCTGTTGTGGAGGTTTTCTCCTCGTTGTTAATTTTCCCTGCTCCATATGGCGCTGCAGACTCCTCACCTGCGGGCTGTAGCAGGCTGGCGGTGAGAGGCAGGCGGGCAGGCGGGTTGAAGCAGGCAGCCAACAGACGTCCTCAGGCCGGGCCTGTCATTTACGCAGCCCTGACACACACACGCGCGCAACCCGCTACAAACCAAAAACACACACCTGAGACATGCGGCACAGGGGCCTGTGTGTGTTAGAGAGTGGGCAGAGCAGTCTGATAGAGAAACTGGAATGGAGCAGAGAGGTGAGGTCACAGTGGGGCATGTTGTCACTGTGAGAAACCTCATTTTGGCAGGTCAGTCTGCTGTAACCACATGAAACGTTGGTTGGGTATGTTGGTGTGTGTGCGTGTGTGTGTCTGTCTGTTTGTGTGTGTGTGTGTGTGTGTGTGTGTGTGTACGCATGCATGTGCGTGTGTGTGTATGTACGCATTGTGGTGCGGGGGTGTCGCCCTGTTGCGGTGGGACACACAGACAGAAGAGGTGGGTAGCATTCTTTTGTTGCTCCAGAGCAGAGGACTAGATGGGAGGGTTTCATCCTGGCTTGTCATTGATTAGAGAGGGCCCTTTAATTCCTTCATACCCCATAGTGTGATACATTTGCATGTTCTGGCGGGAGGTAATGGAGTTTTGTTTTACGATTCGCTCTGAAAATCCTTGAAGACATAAGACATGATCTGATGCATGTGCAGCCGCCAGCGAATTGTCTTCTGATTGATTGTCTTTTCCTCACTTTTTTCTTCTCTTTTTTCCCTTTTTCTCCTCAGTCTCATTGATTTGTTGTGTTTTTGAAGTAGTAGGTTGTGCATAACGGCTTTTATGACTTTATGAATTTTTATGAGAAAGGTTATCAGTCATGCTGATGATGTCTCCATATACCAATATTGTTTTCATGTTCCATACTGTACACAAATATGAAGATCTGTTTAAAAAACAAGAAATACCTTTTTTTTCTCTTTGTCTGTAAAACCCAAGGAGAACAGATCTGTGAACAAAACTGATTATGTGAAGAAAACTGAAATGAGTTCAAGTGCAGCCCTGACTGATGTTCATGGTAAACATTCTCTTTTAAATTACTCCCACCATCCATTTAGAAACAAGAATAGAAGGATATTTGCAAAGGACAATTTCCTTCATCAACTGCACAGCTGTGGTAAATTGCAGGTGGAAAAAAAAGGTTCTAAAATAGTTTGCTTTCATTGCAATCCTAAAATGTGTTCTTTCTATAAGCTTTAGCTTTCCATTTGGTCCCTTACTGCAAATTTTCTGTTCCTGAGAGTATGAATAGCATCCAGTCATTAAATGAAGAGCAAAATGTCAGCGTGAACTCGGGGACACATGTATAACAGAGACTATCCTTTCCTTCCATGTGTAATGCTTTTTTTTCTGTGTATGTAATTGAGGAAAAAAGAAGACAGTAAACTGTCCTTGATAGTGAGCCCAGAACAGGATCTGTGAGGAATTATTCCATGATGTTGGTTTTACCCTTCAGGACACACGTTACCCCAGTGTATCATAGTCAAACAGGTCAGTGTATACGGACATAGGGCTGTGCTGCCCCCTCTCATCCTTAATCTTTCTCATTAACACTGTCATTGTGGGACTCAGCGACTGTTCCCTGACACTCTGTCTTTTGACTCTCTTACCTGCTGAGATGTTTGATATGAGAGAGTTGGGATATGGAAGCAGGGTCAGTGCTGCTGTGGGGGCTAGAGAGAGACTGGCTTGAATAGGCTGTCAGGGTGTGTGTGCTTTATGGGGTGGTAGTTGGGGAGAGGGGGGTGTACGGAAGAGAGCTGTTGAGGATCTTGGAAAGTGGTCGTCATAAAAATTTGTCAACCACTGGGAGAGGCTGTGTCTGGGGTCATGGCTAAATCTGTGTGCCGCGGGCAGCGGGCTGGCCCATAATTCCAGCGCAGATGAGCCGAGCGCTAACCTCTGAGCCAACACAGCCACCACTCCTGGATTTCATTTCACCCGCAGGATTGTCATTCTGAGAACAATGGAAAGTCTCTCTCTCGCTCTCTCTCTCTCACACTTTCTCTCTCCTTCTTCCTTCCCCACATAGGCTACTCTTCACTCATCTCCATGGAGACCAAAGCTGAGTGCCCTTGCTAAACGCCCAGTGTCCTCCTACCGTCAACTCGCTTCAGTGTGAAGTGGAAGAGATAGTTTATCTACCTACTGATCACAGATGTGTCCATTATTTTATTTCATTTTTAATGAAATTCCCCAAGGTCAGTTTCCACAGATGAACACTAATCAGTGCCCACATTACAAATTCCAAATGGTGAATCAGTGCAACAGGTTTGATTATGGCAAATGTGTGTTCCTAACCAAACCTACACAAACTATGCTGTAAAGTTTGACACGTTTCATAACAATTGAATAATAATTCTGATAGGGTGTATTAGTGCAGGAAGTGTTGCTGGTAATGCGGATGTACAAAGCTGTCTGAGGCAATGTGAGTTTGGCTGAAGGACTGATACAGAAGGTGACACAACAAATATACAGTGAATATGTGGGAAAGCAAAATCAGTAATATACTCATTAAAAGAAAGTTAATAAGTTAGCTTGTCTAACCTCTTTGTTTATTAGATCAATTTCAAAGAGAATTATTATCATTTGGAAAAGTTCAATTCAGATGAAGTACCACTTGACGTAATCTTTTTGAGGTTGAACCAGAAAAATTATATATATATATATATATATATATATATATATATATATATATATATTAACACTGTTCTTTCAGATCTCTACTCTGGAATCTTACCCGTAAAAATGATAAATATGCAGATTAAACTGTGTTATATATTCCCAGAAACATCCCATCTGAACACCTCATGAAAGCACATTGTAATGTGATAAATAATCAGTTTGTAAAATGGAGCTGAATGCCAGTTTGAATTGACAGTGAAATAAGTAAGCACGGAAATGTGAGTTTTATTGCAGATTTTAATGACAGTTCTTATTGACTTGGACAAATGGATAATTCACCTAGCAAACTCACATTAATATCATTTTTCCAATTTTCTCCTGCATGTGGCTGGCAATTATGGTTATTTCAGGGAAACTAGATGAATTCATTATCCATGGCAACTGATAATTCATTTGGTACGAGCAGAATGGATATTGTGTCCGGTGGGGGGTCTGTAGGTATTAGCAGAAGGAAGAGAAGCCAAAGCCTTATTTAATTGAGAGAATGAATCAATAACAGCAGTGTAGCTTTGTCAAAAAGAAAAAAAAAATGCAAAATGAGCCAGTAATTTACTGTGTCCGATTCAGGTAAACAGGGCTTAAAGGAAAGCTGAGGGGGAGAGAGGTTGTACAGCCACTCTCAGTGAGAGACAGCTTCGTTCGGCTGGGTGTCTGAGGACTCTGCTTTGCCTATGAGGCTCTATATCAAAAGGCTAAAGACTCTCAGGTCTCAGTCAGAGGCCTCCCACTCCACACTCAGTCACTCTGAAGCAGGGGCAGCTAACTGTCTTACTATAGACCCACTGTTCTGTGTAACACCGTTCAAATTCCAGTCCATAAATTTCAATCTAAACCTTTAATCACACACCTCTGGTTCTGATAATCATATTCTCCTCAAGACCTTTGTTGATTGGATCAAAGGTTCTTGCCGTTTCTTCATGTTTTCTCAAATATGAGTCTGGGGTATATAGAAAGACAGATACAGACAGACTGACAGCTAGATAGATAGATACATACATACGTACATACATACATACATACAGTTCGAACCGTGGTGCCTTCAGTCAGCCAAGAGGCTCAACCAATGATTTGTTCATTTGTGTTTATTTACAGTAGCAGGCTTTTTTTTCCCCAAAAGTGCATCTTTCTCATCTGAGCAGCACAGAACTGCACAAAGATGGAGAAAAGGAGATGAAGGCCAGCAAAATATGTGTCGTTAATTTGAACAAAAAGTCTCCATGCAACAAAAACAAATTGGATTTTCTTCCTATACTTTCACTTTCTGAAACTTTTTCAACCATGAAATAAACTTATGTTACGGTGGCATTGGCTCGCTATTGAAACCCTCTTTCCAAATGCTTATTGTTGTTTGCTGTTTGTTGTTTTCTGTGAACCCAAGAAAAAAAAGTTACAACAAGAAAGTACTTTGCCATATTTTTCATCGTTGACTTTTTCCTACAATCTTGTCTTTTATAATGTTTCTTCTTTCTCTCTCATAGATCACTGGTATTCTGTAAAAAAAAGAAGAAGAAGAATATTAAACCAATCTTTAAAATACAAGATAAACCATGCACATTGGCAGACTTCCAAGTATGCTAATTCCTGCAAAAGATTTCATTTCAGTTTCAAATTAAATGGGATTTTAATTGAAAATGAGATTCTTGCATGAAGCCCCTGGAGAAGAGTAGCAATGAAATGGTAGTTTTTTTTTTTCTTGTCAGAAAAAGAAAACAGTCATATTTTTGAACGAGTCAGAAAAACAACATTTGGGAATGAATTGAGCCTATGTATGTGTGTGTGTGTGTGTGTGTGTGTGTGTGTTTCCTCAACCCTACAATTCAGCAACAACCTAAGGGCTAGTGAAAAGTGCAGTGTGAAATTAACGTTCTACTCCATACTCCCTTACCAAATCAAGGCTCGGGCTATTAACATTTGTGTATTTTCATTATGGAAATGCTGTTAACACGTGCCCACGGATTGCCACCAGCAATGCAGTAATTTCCTCCCCGCGATCATAATGTGTCCGAATGAGTCGTTTTGATTATGACATGCTAATTACATATTGCCTCTCCTTCTCCTCTTCTTTTATTCTTGCTTGTCGCACTCGCTAGAATCAGGAATCTTTGATGGTGAGCTTTTATGAGTTTGAAGAAAGGAGAGAGGGAGAGAGGAGGGGAGAACGAAAAAAAAAAAAAAACATCACTCCCTTCATTCCTGACGGCGGTGTGTGTCCCACGCACCAGTGACTCCCTTTAAACTTCCCAAATTGCATTTCACAATGAAGAAATACCCAAGCCCTTAACTGCCTGTATTAGATTAGATACCATTAGATGTAATAGAACACTCTACCCCTGTGATATTTTCATAAGAGTTTGATGCGTTTGATTAATCTGAGCACATTTTTATTGCATTAATGATTTTTGCCTTTTGTCGCTCCGCCGTAAAGACATTGTATGTGCGCTAATGCCGTTTTCTCTCCCTCCCTCTCTCCCTCTCTCTCTCACTTCCTCTCTTTCTCTCTCTCTCTCTCTCTCTCTCTCACCCTCCTTTCCATGGCCCGCTCAGGCCCGTGCAGTTACTGCAATGCATTGTTGATGAGGTGAGTCGGCGTCTTATGTGCTTTCACTCCTAAAGTCATTCTTAATGGAGTGGAAACCCTATATTTTGTTTCCTAATGAAGCACGGTGGAGTCCCAGGCAGCTCAGCTCTCTGTCTCGATCACTGCCACCCAGACTTAACCCCCACCCCCTCCCCCCCACCCCCCCACTCCAGCCGTCCAGCTCAGAGGAGAGCAAAATAGGGCGGGGCAGGGCTTCACAGACCCAAACAGGGGCACTCATCCATGGCGCGCAACTGACCGGAGGAGAGAGGAGGTGAGGTCAGAATATAACCTAGCAGTGGGTCAGGGAGGTTAGGCTAAATTATCTCAAGGCCTTGAATAGGATATGTATATATATATATATATATATATATATATATATATATATATATATATACACAGGAACAGGTCTGATAAAGTTTAAGAAGAGCTTCTGATAAGGAAGAATGTGCAGCTGAGTGAAAATACTTTGTTCTACCGCTAGACAAAACTTGTCACCATCTGACACCAATGTGCCTTTACTGAAGAGGTGAACTGTCCACTGTTAGAGTTTAAAGAACAAAAGTGAAATTGCATAGAAAATGTACCAGTGCAGAGGACTTCAGTGAGGCAGTTAGCACTGGTGAGGGAGGAAAAGTGTGTGTGTGTGCATGTGTGTGAGTGTGTTCATGTGTGCGTGTGTGTGCGTGCACGTGTGTGTGTACGCGCACGTTTGTGTGTGTATGTGCGTGTGTGTGTGTGTGTGTGTGTAGGTGTGTGTGTGTGTGTGTGTGTGTGTGTAGAACAGAGAGAGTTATTCTGAGTCTTGCTTTCAGAGCAAGGTCATTTTTAAAACAAAATGTCTCTGACACTAACTGGGTCACAGCACACTCCCTCTCACAGTTTTCTCTGCAAACTTCCCACCACTGCTGATAATTAAACATACTCAATTATCCTCAGTTTAATAGGATTTCAGTGCTGGTGTTTTATTTAAAATGTAATGAATAATACTTTCATTGCATATGGTCTGTAACTGTGTGAGCCAATTGTGCTTCTTTGCCTGCACGTGTAATTACTAAACCAAACTTCCCAATCTAACATAGTATCTTATGGAGTATAAATTAATCCTTGTGTTCAATATAGTTGCATAAAATGTGTTTAAAACATGTTAAAAGGGTGTTCTCAGCCACTTTAAGCAGCCAATTTGTGCACTGTATGTCTGTTACTGATAGTGTTAGAATGAGATGTATCCGTATTCAGTAGGAAAGGTTCGGCATTAGGAACATCAGCTAAACTTACTCTAGTTGTCCCTTCCCTCATAGAAGTGTGTAATTAATAATTAAAGAGCCGTAGTTGTAATGGGTTGACCTCTTTGAACTGTTCATTACTCAGACTGCAAAGGCATCACTCAAACTGTTTTTTTTTTTTTCGCCTTCCCTCTCTGTTTCTCCCCTTTGGCAAAATGAACAACTATTTTTGCATCTAGATTAAGCTAACCAAAGGCTTAACAGTTGCTTGGACTGAATTAAGATTCTCAGCTCCACAGAGGATGAAAACCCACCAGGTCCCAGGGAAAGCTTTCTCTGCTTAATGCTGATATACCCATACACTGAGACACGACCACGGAAAGAATGTGTTTGGGAGAGAAGAATAAATAAGTCAAGGGGAATTCATAATTTTTTCCTGGTACATATCCAGAACATATCCAGTTCTGACCAGTCCATTCTATTCTTATGATTCTATGAATCAGTACCCCGTGAGGATTGATTTCACTGTATCAACCGGTTGTTTGTCTGACTTGGTGTCCACCAACATACCAACTCTAAACAGGAATCATGCAGACTGCTAATAAAAGGTCTACGTAATGTTCCCTCATGTAATTACTGATCCACTGCGCCTTACTTGTAATTGGACCGTGACAATTACATGTATATTTACTAATTACATTGTGTGTGGGTGTGGTGCGCTGTTGTGAGCGTAGTGTTTGATAATGACGAGCACAGAGTACTCCAAAACGGAGGCTTTCATCTCCCTTTCGTCTCCCGGTGCCACATCAAAGCTGCTGTCATTATGAATACATGAATGTCTGCCGGCCAGATTGCCGGCTTCTCTAAATGGAGCTCATGCTACGCTGCCTAGCCCGCGGTCCTGGAATACGTGTTGGGGGGGGAGAGGTGGAGGGATGAGGGGTGGGATAGGTAGGGAAAGGCGGATCTGCATGACTGGGGGTAATGATACATTGCTCATCTGAGTAGCTATGCCCCCCCCCCCCAAAAAAAGGCCCTGGTGCAATTAAAGCGAGTCGCCCCTGAGTTCATTTAAATGCCTACATCTCTACGACAGGTACTCTGAGCTGAGACCAAGCAGCCAAGAGCTGTTTGTCTGAGCTTCAGGATTTTAATCAGGAGCTTTGTTTTTGTTTGTTTGTTTGTTTGTTGATTTGTTTTTACTTTTGCTATGTAGCTGGAATGAGATTGTTCTGGTTGACTCACAAGAGGCACTTGTTTTTCTGTCACAGCGGCTGAGTTTCTCCCTCTCATTCTGGTTTATTTCAGATATAATCTCAGTCTAATGGTCAATCATTCAAGAGCAACACCCGGGAATCAAACCCATCAAAATAAGCCTAAAACACATTTCTTCATTTCTTCAGCAATCAAAAGCATTAGTTTGGTTTGAACTTATTGCATAACATGAACTTCGATTGGTTCGCTGAAAATATTAGTGCACCTGATAGACAAGCCTGGATTTATAATTAGTATAGAACAAACCGTGTGGTTCAGAAATGTCAAAATAAATCTCTATGAAAGAACCAAACTAATCAAATGTAGACAGGGTGAAATCTCTTGCTCTCTCTCTCTCTCTCTCTCTCTCTTTTTTTTTTTTTTTTACGTGCTCTCTCCCTCTTTCTCTCTGCCACAACTCCACACTGTAAATTCCTCCTCCATTGTCCACAGGCAACAAAAAAGGGGGATCAGGTGTTGCCAAAAAAATTACCTACACTGTAATTATAAGCCAAAGAAAAGCTATGATGGCATTAGACTTTCTCAGAAAGCCTTATCAAGGGCAGAACTGAATAGTCTGACGGTGATGTCACCTCAGCTGAAATGGGCTTAATTTTGCTTTTGATGTTCAGGTTAGGACAAGGACGCTCAACGTATGTATAGGAGTAGAGGCAAATGGTTTTATTCAGACCACTGAAGGGCCTGCAATCACTTTCCAGAATATTCTACTCTTTTAACAAATGAGTGAATCGGGGGAAATCTAGAGAGCACAAACCATATCAAGAAAGAAAAAAAAAAACATATTGTTTGTTGTTTGTGAGAATACTAATGTACTAATGGGGTATGTTTTGAGCACTAATGAGGTATCCTTGCACAGTAATGTGTTATTCGGTGGAAGCTATAAGGTTTAAGATTACAAGCACGGTAGCTAGGATGTGCAGAGTTTAGACATTAAGAAAATAATGAGTACCATTCAAACGCTTATAGAGATGGAGTGAAGGAATGAAGGTCTGTACAGACATCAACATGAATTCAACTCAACACAACTCGTTTTTCCCTCTGTTTCCTTCTTTAAGATACAATCTTTCTCTTCCTGCAAGTGTGTGTGTGTGTGTGTGTGTGTGTATGCTTGTGTGTGTGTGTTGTGTGTGTGTTGTGTGCATATGCAGGGTTCAAATAATAGGGGGATTGGGGGGGGTCTGACCCCCTCTAATTAAGACTTGGGACGCCCTCCCAAAAAAGAGGTAAAAACAACAGTTCAGGGGGGTCCAAAATTTTATATATCCTATGCTATATGGCCCTGGAGAAAAAGCCACCCCAACTGTCATTGTATAATTCACACCCTGTGCGCATGAACATTTGTATGGATGTGTGTGTGTGTGTGTGTGTGTGTAAGAGAGAGAGAGAGAGAGAGAGAGAGAGAGAGGGAGAGAGAGAGACATTAAAGGACCAAGCAGAGTTATTATTAGTCTAACTCTTGTATGCTTAATACACCTCAAAGCAAACATCTCTCTCTCTCTCTCTCTCTCTCTCTCTCTCTCTCTCTCTCTCTCTCTCTCTCTCTCTCTCTCTCTCTCTCTCTCTCTCTCTCTCTCTCTCTGTCCCGCTATCTGGGCCACAATGATAAACTCTAATTTGCTATGCAGCACTGCAAGCTAACATTCAGTCTAAAGTCAGCTACAGAAAGTGTGCCATTTAGGATGAAATATTCATTTTATACTCACAAAACTCATGATATCATGTAACACAAGGGAGGAAGGGTAAAAAAATGTCTTCTTTCAATTCCTGTTCCTCCTCTCTGAAAGGCCTCTTTTTCTCTTTAGAGAGTGTTTGTATGATCACTCGCTTTTTGGCTAAGTACCATCCAAGTGACCAAAAAAGTTTCCGTTCTCTTTTGACCTCTTTTAGAAGTTATCTGAGTTAGTGCTGCTGACAGGCATGTAACACACTTTCTCACTTACACTCTGACCTGATGGAAATATCTGGTTTTTGTGTTCACACACATAGGTCACATGACAGAAGCTATTTGCACTTACTGCCTTTGAGAATGCTGATAGACTGTTTCAGCACCCTGGACAGCAGCCCAATAAAAGGCTGTAGACTGTAAATGTTAGACGGATGTTAAACCATACACTTTTATCTGTGTGTATGTTTATATGTAGGTGTATCTGTGCCTGTGTATGTGTGTGTGTGTGTGTGTGTGTGCTCGCACAGGCATATTGCTCTTTCACACTTCGATAATGAGTTGAAAATAGTAAAAGCTGATTTTAGCACATGGTACAGTAAATTCAAGCCAGCTAATCAAATGAAGACTGTCATTAATGTGTCTGTATTTGCCCTTGATATTTGTGTAATAGCAGTTAATTCCCTCTGTCTCACCCTGCAGGGAGAAGGATGAAGATACAGAGGAAGAGGATATGAGGCCATGGCCTGAACTCTCACCGTTGTCATCCCCTCTCCTCCCTACACACACAAACAAACACACACACACATATGCACATACATATGCACACACACACACACACACACACACACAAACACACACACACAGACATACTAACGTCCCTTTCTGCATACATATCACCCCTCCAGAGTCTTTCCATCTGTATGGAAATGCAGACTCCACAGCTGGAATCCTACAAAAGCACTGTCCTTCACTAATAGTTATTATCTCTGTGGACTACTCCTACAGACCCACCGAAACAGGCTCGCGTCTGCATCTTTATGGTAATGCTCTACTATAGCACCACAATGCCTCAGGCTATGTATACACACACACACACACACACACACATCCAGAGAGATACTGGATTTCATTACTATAATTCCCATTATCATTCAGATATGAGAAGTAGGATTGGGACTATTGGCTAACATGCTGAGGTGACTGAGTTTCTGTCTAAGGCTGTTTTTTTCACCATTTGGTTTTTTTTTTCTTCTATTTTTAAGTAATGCGTTATTGTATGTTAAAGGACATTTGGACATTCGTTTTGCAGAACATGCAAAATTGTTACATTTTTGACACAATAGCAACAAGCGAGTTTTATTGTAGTGATAGTTATAAGTCGTAATGAGGCTTCATCAGCAACACACCTTCTCAGGAGGCGCTGTACTCAGATATTTAATGTTTCACACAAAATGCCTGGACAATCAGTCCTATCATTTTTGGCCTCCTTTCATGACAATAACAGAGCAGGCAAGTCTAAATGTCCTATTTTACTTCTCCTTGGTCTTTATAAAACCTCAAATGTAATGGAAATTGCTAACCTGAACTGGTTCATCACAGGACGATGACACACAGTTTAATACATAAGGACAGATTGTACAGGGCAATTTTATCTGTATGTGTATGGTGTGTGTTATTAACATGTATGTATCATGTACTGGTCAAAAAGAACATTTTAATGTATTCTAAATGTGTTTAAGCATTCAAAAATTGGCAAACAGGTGTTGCTAAATTAGCATTGTGCATGTTTGTTCGTGTGCGTGTGTGTGTGTGTGTGCTTGTGTGTGTGAGTGTGCACGTGTTTGTGTGTGTGTTTGTGCTTGTGTGTGTGCATGTGTGCGTGCGTGCGATCTGAGTCTGTGATTGGGGAATGATTGACAGCTCTTGTTGTGTGAGGAAGGCGTCTCTCTCCTCAGAGTGCCCCCACTGTCACTCTGTCTTTTAGCACCTTTGTTCCCACAATCCCTCTGGAGTGCTCTGGACCCTGCAGTAGCAGATGAGCCCCTATCTGGGACAAAAGAATACTCCTGGCCCATCACTGGCTAATGCTATGGCAGCACTCGTACACAGTCACACACATTCACACTTACAGAGAAAAGGTCTTCACATTTCCCTCATACCTGGTGCTCTGATTAAACCACGATGAGAACACGCACAAAATCATATATGTATATCTTCTCTCTCCCTCTCTCTCTATCTCTCTCTCTCTCTTTCACACACACACACACACACATAGACACATATAGACACACAGATACAACCTTACTCATGAAAACACGCACACACACAAACACACACACACACACACACACACATCTCTACTTCAGTGAGATGGAGTGCTATGCTTGGCAGCAGTGGAGAGTGCTGAGTGGGGGCTGGTATGAAGGGGCTGAGGCCCCAGAGGGCTGGCTTTTAGGAGGCAGATAAATACCACAGCAGCAAAGGAGTGATGTCTTGTTTACACATTAGCAGGTTGCAGAATCTGACTCTATCTGCTCTCTAATACACATCCCTCAGGAGAATCCATTCAGAGCTTTATCTGCTGTTGTTTTCTTTACAGCCAAGCTCACACGCACAAGACCTAAGAGTGTATAAAAGGCTCCAGACTGGTAGTCCAGACCAGCATCAGGTTTCTGGGAGTTGTGGCCCTCCTAATCCCGACCTTGTTAGAATGAGGAGTGGATGAAGGGCAAATTCAGCTCAACACCTAGAAAGGACCTAGTGTAGCATATTGTATGTGTGACACCATTGGTGGGAAAGAGACACCATTCCCAGTACAATACTGCCAGTCTTGCAGAGCTAAAATGGGACTCAGAGTCAGAAAATTGTGCAGTCCAAACGGAGCTCTGCTTTCATGGGAATAAGACCATTAGTATGCAAATCTGTAAATTCCCAATTATTACAATGACCCTTTTAGCTACTACTCCTATTCTGTTAGCCTCTTTCCCCCTTCTGTCCTTAGTCTCCACCCTCTTTGCCTGACATATAACAACTCAAATCCTCACAGACCCCTAAATGCAGGTTTCTTTTACAGGATAACAAAAAATAAAATAAAATAATAATAATAAAAAAACATTGTTAACATGCAAACGTTAATGACCACATATTTAAATCTGCTTGAATGTTTTATCCCCTGTCACTCTCAGCCTCCATCGCTCACACACACAAACACACGCACGCACATACACGCACACACACACACTCACCACATATACTCACTGCATATCCCCAACACCATGTAATGAGGTGATGACCAACCACTTGTTATAATTGCTTTAGACTCCTTTTAATTTTCAAGCTTATTAATCATATGCAGAGTTATTTAAAAATGCATAAATTAATCTTAGATTAAAAAGCCGATCAAAGCCTCAAAACAATTAAAGAGTAAGGTAAGATTTCCCTTGGGCTAGCAGTTTTATTTTAATGGAGTATTCAGGTGATTATCACACTTTGATGTGAGGCTGTGATTAATGTAGGGACACATAAATGAGTTTTCCTTTCCTTCGTCACGTTAAGGTAAGCACGAGCCACTTAATGACCTCAGCACTTTGTGTCTTACTAAGCGTGAGACCCAGAGAAAATGTGACGTGACGTGAGTTCTAGCACAGGTGAGGAAAGGTGACAGGTGAAATATGCCTAATCACTGTGCAGAATGAAGGAGTGACATCACAGATGTGTCTGTAATGAATCTTAAGTGATCATTAGCAGACAAATATAAGATCTTTATCTGGCAATGTGCCCTTGAGCAAGTCCCTTAAAGGTTACTCTAGAGTCATGTGACCTGTGATAGTATAAAAATTCAAAGTAGACTTGGATGAGAGTATTTAATACATCCTCTGTGTTAGCGAGTCAAAGAAGAGTACCAATACACTTGAACCTGTAGATAGTATCTTTAAAAAGATGAGTGAGTACAAAACAGCAAAATGAATTTTAAAGGTCAGATCTGAGACGCTTTTTCATTCATTTATTACACTTGTGTACCTCACAATACTTTCATACTAAAACTTATGCAAAAGTCCATCATATGAGCCTGTAGAATCATGATCCAGAAGATTGCCATTTTATGTATACAATCCAGTTTAAATAGTATAAAACTGAATAGTTCCACAGTTCTGTAACACAATAATTTTATTACAGGAGGCATATGATTCTATGATAACAGTCTGAGTGGCCCTCACTCCAAATGGACAGTACAAAATGTAGTATCTGCAGAGGAGAACAAGTTCTGCAATGAAGTTCAGCATGTGGTGTAAGCAAATGTATTTAATGATACATACATCCACACACGTGAATGAATGTGTGCGTGACTAAATAAATTATAGGCTACATATATATACATGCACACATACAGACAAATAAAGCAAACACAAAAATGAATAATTATCCTAATTATCCAAGGACAAACACATACACACAGTAAATCATCCTGTGTTCAATGTTAGACCTTCATCAGCTTATCGGTATTGTGGCACCTTTTATCAGACCCAGTGGCCTGTGGGCCCTCCATCAGGACAACTAAGTGTGACAAGTTCATTTTACAAGCCTGGATTGTGCCTGCTTATCTAATTTTCTGAGTTGACATGTAAAATTACCACAGCTGTCAATCAGTCTCTGACATTCACACAGAACCCTTGGTCCCTCCTCTAATGACCCCACACTGACCCTTGGGTCACAGTGCAGGGACAACGAGAAACAAGGCTCTTTGGAGCCACTAACATCAGTAGCCTGGTCAATGAAGATACTCATAACTGTCAAGTGAAGAAGGGTAAGCACAATAGCTTAGTTACTGATGATACAACATGCCCAACAACTGTGAGCTACATCAACAGTTTTTATCGGACTTCATGAGTCAGTACAAATTAAATCTAAGAAGAAAAAACCTGTACCCTGTGTAGCCTGCTTAGTGTTAAACATGACGCACCTTAATATTACCGAACACGAAAGAATAAACGTCGGTTTGAACGAAACACTTACACGCTCTCCAGATTATTGACCCGGTTTGATTTGCAGATTGTATCTCCATTCACTAGCCCACAGCTTCCTATTTCTCCCATTTACTGAGCAGCTGTTGCCACCATCGCCTGTAATGTGCAGCCGCTGCACCGCTGAGCTTTTGCTGAACAGTCCAACTAGATTAGCACATCAGGTCAGGCAGAGTGTGCCAACCACGCCACAGCCATTACATGAACGTCTTTGTCAATGTCCAGTAATTAAAATGTCACCGTTTAATTTTCAGGCCACACCGATCTTTTTGGAGCAATCTTTCCTTAATAAAGGGTCTAATCGAAGTGCTATTTTCAACAGAAACAAAAAAAGGCGTCGAGAGGCGGTCAAAGTGTAGCGAGTCGGTGAAGATCAATATGAGGGTAGAGAATTGATTTGTCTCTAAAATTACATTTATTGGGGTCATGGTTTTATACGGAGCTGTTACAACTTTAAAATGGAGAACATTCTCAGACAAAATTCTTCAGATATTTATAAATCTTCATTGAGTTTAAACGTTCTGTTTTTATCTAGGCTGCAGTGAAATTGTTCCGACAGGCAGTACGGTTTTTCCTCTCGCTTATGTAAATATAGACCAGTCTTCTTTATTTTTCCAAAGACAATTCTAAATGTAGATGTGGCATGATGTTTGGGTCTAGGCTATTTTTTTCTAAGCGTAGATTATCTGAAAATTTTTAGTTGATCGTGTGAGACATTTTCATATTTATACTTTAATAATGAAAGTAATTTTAAAATGTATTTACAGGTCTGGATGGCACAACTGGGATTTCAAATGCATAAATCCGTTGCTTAATATAAAATAAATAAATTTAGGGACGTTTGGGGTCACGGGAGCCTCCCAGTCCATTGACGACAATAGTAGGCTATTGTAAACTCATTCTCCCTTTAACTCTCAACGTACGACCAATCAGTAGCCTAACAATGGAAAACAATATGGGTTTTTAATCATCTCGCCAACTGTAAAAATGTTTCACAAAAAGTTTTGACAAAAACAAGCCAAATATCTACAACAGGAGACCACGTAGTCCACAAGATTTCTCTGTACGTATCCAAGATCTTTCAAAATATAATTTGTTCACGTGCCATGTTTTTGAGTACGCAGTCCAGAATATTAGAAGTTCACGCAGTTCATATTCTACTCGCGTCATTTGCGCTGTGGTGTCCTTGGATAATTATTACTTTCGAGTTTATTTGTTTACAGCGTGGGGAACACTTGTGTCAAGCGACAACTGCAAAAAAAGAAAAAAAAAAGAAAAGAAAAAAGAAAAAACATGTCCGTCATCAGTGGGACTCAATAGCGTTGTTTACACCAGAGAGCTCTCACTCACTCAAAGCTCAGCAGGCTATGTAATGAATAGGTACTCAACTATCGTAGACTGCAAACAAGGCATGAATGGTGCATTATCGTTTGATCCGATGGATATCGATACAATGCTATTTGTAAAATTAAGGACCTAATTACTGCGAGGCTTTGCTTACTTGCCAGGCTACTATTTTGAGTGAAGTGACAACTTGGGCTACTGTCTGAAACTAGAAGGAGTAGGCCATTATGAGCACTTAAACAATAGTAATTAGAGTCGTGTCAACGAGAATAAGAGTATCGAATACAAATGAAAGTGCACCTCTTCCATCACTCCATAAAGTTTTCTGACTTCATGGTTGGAAATTTATGGCAAGGATTTAACAGATTTAGGGTAACTGCTTACTATATTTCAGACCAATTCTTCAGCATTCTTGGATGAATACGTTAATTCAGTAAACCCACTCCTTGATACACGTGTTTCATTCAGATTCTACTTGCAGTGGATCTGCCATTGTATTTTCACGTGTCCCGTCCTCTGTTTGGCGTTATCAGCCAAATATTACTAAAAGAGACAATTAAATAACGTTATATCTCGATCGCATCTATCTTTTGTTTTCTATTTTTATTAAAGACCTGTGATTGTCCGTTATATGGTCAACTTAAAATCTGAATTTTCTTTCACGTCTGATTAAAGAGGACATAAAGTGGTCCGAATAAATTTTAGCAGCACATAATAGTAATGGTCTAATGGTTAACATACACCGCTGCATGCCTTGACTGAATTTATGCTTTGATAATTCATCAAGGATATTAATACACAACTACGAGTTTATTGTGTAAAGTAAATGAGCTTATTCCATGTTAATTTTTATTAAAAATCTGCTATTTATTAAAAAAGAATCGTTTTTAATAAAAAAAGAAGCGTCATAGATTAAAAGACAGAAATCGCTATTCGGGACACACCGTTTTAATGTTTTAACGTCGAGTTAACATGATATATCTAAATTTGCCACAAAGGTGTTTTTGTCATTTCTTTTCTGAATTCTAGACAGAAAAGAAAAGTGCTGTCCCTCAAAGTGCACACGAATTGAAAGAGTCTATACAAAGACTTGCGCCCTATTCAAACACTTTGCGCCCAGTTCCGACAGATGGGTCCATTGCTGCTGTATAAAATTCATTGCTTTATGCCAGTAGACAGCTGCTTCGCGCCACTTCATGATGGACCATGACGATTTAAACCTGTATATGTATGAATGCCTGAAGGTTTTTGGTCTATGAAATTTTGGCTAAATATTTGGAGGCCATGTTGGCATAACTTCGTTTTACATAAGTCTAATTGTTATGTTGTGGTTGTTTAAAATAATACACAGTAATGGTGTGACGTACGTAATTTAAAGGTCTTTGTATGGTGTATATATAGTGAAGATTTTAATCAAACTTCAGACCGTGTTTTTTTTTTCAGTGTGTCTGTGTTTACATTAATAAGATATGATAGGCTTGTTTGGACTGTGCTCGTTCAATCTTGGAGCTAATGACACCATTTTAATATTTGAATGGCATAATTCTGCATTGTTCACGTCAACTTTCAATTCAATCAATTCGAACTTCAAATGTAACAAGCGGTTACTCTTAACAGTTGTCAGTAATTATAGGTAAATTAATTTGATAAATAATACAAGTACTTAAAAATTCACAGATTAGGAAGGTTAGGTAAAGGTGTCTGGTGTCTTTGCCTCAACAGCGCGAGCCTAATGGTAACATTGTGTGAGGTGTCCGATTGCCGGACCCTCGCTGAGCCCGAACGCGACTGATGGCCAAAATAATGGTTAACATTGTGGTCTTCAGCACACATCCTAAATAATTTAAAAGCGTGAATAATTACAGTCCAAAATAGTAATTATTGTCGGCGATGAAGAAAGTCTCCCGCATGTGAAAGTCAATAGCACCAGGTTGGGTCGGGTTACTCCCTGTACTCTCCTCCTTGGTTCCTCCCTCAACCATCAATATTGCAGAGAGCCCGGGTGATGGTTATGGGCGCGTGCCAGCGCTGTCTCCATACGTTCTGCATCTTGCAGTGTCAAATTTGTTTTCTGCCTTGGTGGTAGTTTAATTACAAAACTGTACACTATTACTTAATGTACTTACAGTTTGTTTAAATAACTGTCCATGCTTTATTGCCAAGTGGTCATTGTTACGGTAAGTAATGTACTGTTACTTTGTTAATGGCTGTCACTACTGGATATTATTTCATACATTCTTAAGTAACACATGTCACATTCTGATATGTCTACTTTCTCACAGCATAAATGATTATGTTGTGAGGTTCTGTAGTGTTGTGGTCCAACTACTGATCAGAGTTTTTCAAAGTTGAGTCAACCCGTGGGATCCTTAACATATGTGGACTATGCCACATCAGCCTGATCCCGGACCGATGTAAATTGCCTCTGGAGACAATCACCATTTACCAAGTCCCAGGCGCATTTAATTTCAATAACAAAGCGCGTTTCATTCTTAGACGGATGCGATGAATGCAATTAAATAGCTTTAGGCAATGATGTCATATCTTGCTCTTGCGCAAAAAAATGCTCACATTTTGTCGACTGGGTATAATGATTTTCTCGATTTCGTCGAGTTTTTTAAGGTAAATTGAGCTTAAATAATACCATTATAACATACGCTCGTAAGGGTGTGTAGTACTGGTACACCTTTAACCGTTCATGGATCTCAATTGGTCGCCTATTTTCTGTTTCGGAATGGTATGCTGTCCTCAGACTGGTGTGTAACTTCAGTGTAGAAACTTCGTCATGATTTCAACTGCCAGATACTGACACCTAAGCACGAGATTTGGGTGGAGTGAAATGTCGGTTAAGAATCGGGCGACAAAAAGTTCTAAATAGTTAATATAACCGTATCACAAAGCCACTTACCTCGGACTAAAAGTAAAATATGCACACAGTGTGTATACATAGTCTGCAAGTACACAGAAGTCTTGGATCCTCTAGCTTGCTTCGTGCATAGCGCAGTGATGTGCGCGATATATGATAGCGAGAGACTGGGAGGTTATATAATTACACTGAGGGCATAAAATGATATTTGAGCCAAATTAATGGCAATACGTGTGGATGAAAGAGAAGGTTTAAATCTTTCTTTGAGTTTTCCATGAAATAAAAGTAAGTTGCCTGGTCTAAAAGATACTCAGTGTCGTTTGTTCAAAATTGCAATCGCATTAGCCTGAGTAAGACATAAATCAGTCGAAAATATTGAGTATTAAATAAGAGGCCTATGCATTACACTGGTTAGAGTAATTACTTCTTGTTTTTTCTTATTTGCGTAAAATTTTCAGTAAGCATTTCACTGTAGTAACACGATTTAATTCACCTCAGAGTAATTTTATGTATTAATTCAAAATGAAAGTATTTCTGTCTCCGACTCATATACATATACATATACATACACGCACGCGGGCGGACACACACACACACACACACACACACACACACGGACACACACACACACAAAGCCAGCCTTTTCGTTTCACTGTGTGTTAAAAGATCACGTGGTGAACTTTAAACGTCTCCAAGCCACTGTGACAACAGTGACTGTCGTTTCCGCTGGTCCCGAAGGCAAATAGTTAATGTAAATATGTTAGCGCTAAGTGGGAGTGCCTTGCCATTAGTTTAGCTGTCACTTGATCGCCGTCGAATGTCTTCCGTGGTTATGTCGTAAGGGTCCGCACTGGCATGTGGTCACTCTCCGCAGGTTCCACACACATCGCTCGGGAGCAGAGCAAGATGCAGGTCCACTCGCTCTTCTGAAGGAAAGAACTACGCAGAAATATTTGGGCATCTTCTATTAATTCAGTCGGATTCCAGTGCCTCTTTTTTGCAATTCACTGCAGGGGAAAAACATTGATTAGAAGAGTTTCGCGACATATAATTTTGGCTTTTCAGGCGCACAGAAACAACGTGGTGCTGTTTTCCTTTCAAAATAAGGTGAGCTTGACAACAAAGACTTGCGGTTAAGTTCTGTGGTGTTATTGTTAAACAAACAATATTCTGTTTTTCGTCTTGGTTTTTAAGAATTGTAGTATTACACTTTACACATGCATTCACAGCTCTTCATTAGTAATAAATAATTTTGCAAAATTTTAATCAGGAGGCCAGTGTGTCATTCTTGTCGGCTACCCCGGCTCGATCGCTTAGCAGGTGTGTTTTTATAAATAGAACACGATTTTCAGTGTTGTAAATTTAGTAAAAAAAAGTCCATCCCGAGTGTGTCGCCTGTAAACGGAATCGATGTCATTAATGACTTATCCATACAGCTTCTTTGAAAATCTTATCCAGATACCCGGTCCTAATAAAATGTCAATTGTTTATTTAAAAAATTGCTCTAGTGAATAAGCTTTAATTATACCTAAGAAGATCTTACTTCTAACAGTTCAACACGCAATCCGTAATTACAAAGAAAGCAGCTTAGAGACTATTATCCTATGCTTAAACTCTTTGGCTTGGTTCAGTGTATATTTCCCGTCTGCTCCTTAGCCTCTTTGTTGACGGACCACTATTTCTTATTAGATCAAAACGTTTCTACCCCGATAATGAGTTTTGATATTCCACAGTTGAAATTAAAAGTATCCAAATAATAGTATCCTATCTGGAAAAGTATCCTAATAATAGCCAAGTACGCAGATCATGTTGGTGTCTACATGCACATTTCTTTTTCATTTTCTATTATGTAGAATACCAGCAGAGGTAGGTTTTTCGTAGCTGAGGCCTTTTGACTTTTCTCTAGTTATTATTAGGCTATTATTAGTATTATTATTATTATTATTACTATTACTACCACTACTACTGCTGCTGCTACTATTAGCCTATTGTTAGTATTATTATTGGTATTGTTGTTGTTCTTGTTATTTGCAATGCAGTTCTCTATAGTACCGGGTGATTATTGTAAAATTCACGCCTCAAGCCATCACAAGGTTTGAAATCTGCCCTAGTTTATGCAAAAGTTTATAGCATCCCGTTAAAGAGTTACTTTTGTAAAATCTTTAAATTGTTAAATATTTTAAAATCTCTTCCAGACAATCATTTTGTCGTTGCTATCCACAGACTTCCAGGAATGGAATCTATTCCAACGCAGCTGCCAGCGGGACGTGATTCCAGCTGTTCTCCGAACTCAAAACAAGAGTTGCAATCCTACTCTAGCAACACGCTCAAACCGAACCAAGTCAGTGAGACCTCTTTGTACGGAATTCCCATTGTTTCATTAGTAATTGACGGGCAGGAGAGACTTTGCTTAGCGCAGATATCAAATACCCTGTTGAAGAACTACAGCTACAACGAGATCCACAACAGGCGCGTAGCGTTGGGCATCACCTGTGTCCAGTGCACCCCGGTTCAGCTAGAAATTCTGAGGCGCGCTGGGGCAATGCCCATCTCGTCCAGGCGTTGCGGCATGATTACTAAGCGCGAGGCCGAGAGGCTGTGCAAATCATTCCTAGGAGAGCACGACCCTCCGAAATTACCAGAAAATTTCGCCTTTGATGTGTCACACGAATGTGCTTGGGGAAGCCGTGGGAGTTTCATACCAGCCAGATACAACAGCTCAAGAGCTAAATGCATTAAATGTTCTTTTTGCAACATGTATTTCTCTCCAAACAAATTCATATTTCACTCTCATCGCACACCAGAATCCAAGTATACGCAGCCTGACGCCGCTAACTTCAACTCATGGAGGAGGCACCTAAAACTAACTGATAAAAATTCACCGGATGAAGTTACCCACGCCTGGGAGGATGTGAAGGCCATGTTTAACGGCGGCAGCCGCAAGAGGACGCTACCAGGCAGTGGATCTGAGCGCTCCTCTCCTCTAAAAGCACAAAGCTCTGGAAACCACCCCCAGAGAGAATCACCCGAAGTACCCCACAAAACTCTCCGCTGTGAGGATGACAGAAGTAACCTACCGATGCCGGGCAGCATACGCAGTTACCCCGTGATCCCAGTGCCCAGCAAGAGTTTTGGGATGCTGCAAAAGATCCCTCCGCCTCTCTTCCCACATTCATATGGGTTCCCAGCCTTTGGCTTGTGTCAAAAGAAGGACGACGGGGTTGTTATGGGAGAGCCAAACAAAACTAATCTGTCCGGTGTGTTCTGGCCAAATCCTAAGGACAGCGCTTATCCTCCGTTCCCAATGTTTTGGCCCACGGCAGGGAGTCTCCCAATGCCACCATATCACCAAACACAGTCTAAGCCACCCTCAGACCTGCTTTGCACACGACCGAGTGACTTAGATGTGTCAGAGCAAAGTGACCGAAGCACCAATACACCCAAAGACAGTCTCCTGGACAATGAACGGTGCTCAAGCACTCAGTCCACCAGGAATGAAGAGGATAAATCTGGGGATGAAACTAGGTCGGTGGAAGGGTTGCCTTCTACCCCTCGAAAAGCAAGTTATATATCTGCGTTCAGACCAGTGGTTAAGGACGCAGAAAGCATAGCCAAACTTTACGGCAATAGGGGCCCCTATCCCGGGGGCCGATCTGGCTACCTGTCACCTGATTTCTTAAGCGAAAGTTCCAGCTATAGGTCTGTATCGCCGGATGTAGACAGCGTGGACGATCCAGATGTGGACGTAGAATCAAATAAAGTGCAAGAGGACGAAGAATGCTCCCAGATCTCTGTGGACAGCCGCCGGAGTCCGCCTAATGTTGCTATAGGGCAAAGTGGAGAGTTAAAGGGCCAGGAACAGGAGTCTGTTAAAATGTCCACCATGGGTGACCCACATCGGACCAACCCAAGTGAGGCCCGGTCAGCGGAAGGAGAGAGACACAGCAAACAAATATTTGAGAGCAGCAAAAACACCACGCGATTTGAGGTGAATACATTTTTATTGGTTATCAGTAACACAGGTGTTGCCCTTTATCTGTGAAGAGAAAGTGCTAAAATGGAGATCACCGCTCTCTTTTGAATAATGTAGCACTATTACAATTTTTCAAAGAAGTCAGTGAGGTTAATAAATTCAGTAGTACAGTTTATGACAACACATCGTACTTTTTTAAATATCCACATTATTACACAGAACATCACAATAAATCTGGATACTCCAGCACTCCATCTGATATTACAAATGCTTGCCAATTAGTAATTACATTTAAATGGTATCTAGGCCTGTTAATATGTGTACAGTAACGGTTCATGATACCGGTAGCAGACGCGGTTATTTTATTGTTATGTTAATGATACAAACAAACGCTGGGTACAGTGCGAGCACGCACAATAGACAGGCGACACTGCTATTACTTGGAGCGGGTTCAGTTAACTAATTGGTAATTCAGTTATTCTGATCTGAATGGTTTTAATTATGGTTCTTTCAAACCTAGTCTTCAAACTGTCTGAATTAAGTCCGAATAGCTGAGGGTGCGACGATACTGAAAAGGGATTTAAATATTCAGACACTACCTGAACAGTATTCTTATAGCCTACTGGCTGCTTCAGGGAGAAATGTTGGTTACAGGAAAATTGAGGATAATTGCAAATAATTGTCTGGTTAATTTTACAGGTGTATGCACATGAAAGGGATGAGCATATGCAACAAATAAGCGCTGCTTGTTTCGGATCAGCAACCATTTACCAGCGCGACCTGCGAGAGTCGAACGGTATTAGCTCAATATTTCATTCAGTCGCTTAAATAGCCTATAAAAGAAAGATGTTTTGAAATTGAAAGTATCGTTTTTTATCAATGCTAAATTAAATATAAAAGATGACAATAATATCATTGCACTTAAAGTTGTTTATGTATTATTTAGATGCGCATGAAGAGGAGCCATCCTCAACCGTGGAGGAAGTGGAGCCAAAAGTTAATCATGAACATGGAAGTTTATCCAAGGAGGGCTCGGGGGATCTTGATGGAGGTGAGTCAGTGTGTATGTATCCTACTCTTGAATAGTTTATCTCGCGAACAGGAGAAAAACGCAATTCTTTGCTCGTCTACTTGTAAATAAATATACAAGGAATAAACTGAGGTCCGAAAAGTACCATATAATACTTCGGGGTGTGTAGGCTAATTGTGTTTTATGTATGTCTTACAGAGGATACCATGCGTAATGACGGAAGCAGAGCTCCACTAATTGAGAAAGACATAGAGAACATGGCTAAAGGTAAGACGCTTGAGTAACTACGGCTGTATTTCATTCCAGAGGAAATATTTGCGTCATTCAATTTAAATGTAATGATAGCAGTCGACAACTTTACGTGCAGTCCTATTATACGAATTCTTGCATCCAGTTGTCTAGGTAACGTCATATAATCAAACAATTTGAGAGAAGGAGCGTCAGAGCAGGTGACCCAAATAAGAAAATGACAAAATAATGTTAGGTTTAACAACAGTAAAACGTAATCATTGTTGTTGTTGTTGCGCACCGCAGAGTTTGGTGTTGAGACTCATGTATTCATATACTAGGGTGAGTTGAGGTCATCTACAAGAGGTGTGGTGGCGCTCAAGTGGTTGTCGGTTGATCCGTCACATCCCTTGCTAATGCGCTCAATCAGCGATGATTCCTCACTTCACTGTAAAAGTCTGCTTATCAGCTGTGGGCTAGCTCTTGCTTTGGCGCAGATTATCCGATTTGACTGAGGATCGGAACCAAAGCAATAGCCATAGATGGCAGTACAACAGATCTCCAATTACGGGATTACAAGGTTGTTGGGGGTATTCTACGACAGGATCTGAGGGTTTTTTGTTTGTCTGGGTTTTTTTGTTGTTGTTGTTTGTTTGTTTTTGTTTTTTTGTTTTGTTTGCTTTTTTGTTGTTGTTTTTCCATTTTCCCTTTTCTTGACTGACTAGTGAAAATTGTTTGTAATAGAAGGTGGACTCATGTCGTCGAGATCGCCAACGACTGATATAAGCTACCAAAATATACAACGAAATATATGATTCATTTCAGTGAAAAAGAATCCAAAAAGAATACGAATGGATTAAATAATATTATATATAGGTCTATCCGTGAAAAGTGATGAAAGACTGATTTTGTAGCTATTGCTTTCAATGGGGTAAACCAGCGCGTCTACTGACCCATAAAACCAGGAGTGTTTTATTATAGACAAATAAAATATACTGACAAATTAACGCATAGTAATGACTCGTGATAGCACTATTTTCCAGATAGTAATTAGATTTTTCTTCTCATTTTAACAGAAGAATTGCAGAAACAGCTGGTAGAACAAGTGGAACTAAGAAAGAAGTTGGAGCGTGAATTCCAAAGTTTGAAAGGTGGGTTTCTCTCTCTCCCTCTTTTTTCCCCAAAATTTACCGGGGCAAGTTAAAAAAAAAAAATTAAGCTAGTGGCTACTACTTTTCTTATCTGAAGATGTGAATGTGTTCGAGTGTTCAATTTTTATTTCATGTTCTGATTTATGATGTGTATAATATGTTCATCATACCTTATGGTGATTTGCCGAGACACCTGTTTTAGGACAATTAGCATGTCAAACATTTTGTTACAGCACTCAATAACAAATTTAAATTACTGATATTGTCTATTGACCATGACTACCACAGCATTTTACTTTTACATAGGAAACATGATTCAATAATTTTCCCTGCAACTACATCTTATGTAGTGAGATTTAAACAGATAAATTATTTTTGCTTCTTAGACAATTTTCAAGATCAGATGAAAAGGGAACTGTCATACAGAGAAGAGATGGTCCAACAATTACAAATTGTTCGAGGTGAGCTCATCATTTAAAAAAGACAGTAAAACACACTCAAAACCGATTAAGTACCTTTAAGTAACTTCAAATAACGCTCTGACATTGCTGAGAGAAATAATAAAAATGTTCCAAAAATTGGTGAAATACTCTTGTGAAAGGGAGCATACTGGTTGTCCTGTTTTGTTTTTTTTTTCCCTTTTTTGTGTTTGTTTAAAAAAAAGGAATGTACTCCATTGATTACCTGATTGAATTACTTTAGAGAGGCTTTCAAAAGCAGAGTTTCTGAGATTGATAGAGGAGCTGAGATAATGGAGTCACTCATTCCTGAGCCATCCTCTGTCTCTTCTGCTTAGATACTTTATGCAGCGAGTTGGACCATGAGAGAAAGGCGCGTTATGCTATTCAGCAGAAGTTAAAAGGTAATTGATAATGCCAGCACAGGAGAATAGTGAAATTGGCCTTTTTTTCTTTTTCTTTTCTTTTTTTTTCTTTTTCTGAGGACAGCCATATGAATCCTATTCATAGAATTCAAACAGGAATTTGTCAAATAAAGGACACATATCAGTGCAGTTGACAGAATCCTATTTCTTCATACTGTTTCAAACTGCCATTGGTCAAGATTAGGCATGGTTACTATAATTACATTTGCTGTGATATTGTTCTTATTAATAATATTGTGTTTCAAACCTGAAATATTCTCAGTAACGTCAGTGCCTCCTTTGAATCCCATAAACCATATGCAGATGTTGCACTCACACACACACACACACACACACGCACACACACACACACACACACACACACACACACACAAACACAATATTTTTATGTTTCTTTTAAGTAATCCATCCACTTTCTTCCCAGAAGCTCACGACGCGCTACACCATTTCTCATGTAAGATGCTGACCCCCCGTCATTGCACCGGGACCTGTACTTTCAAACCTCCATTACTGCCTCCTTAAGTCAGACGGAGTCACACCCAACACAAGAAGGTTCTGGACAAGATCACTACTGCAACAACAAAACCAACTTTATATTCTAACCTCAACTGAACTGTGCTGTCCTCCATCCAATGACTGCAATTCAGCAACTGCGTATGGTACTACGATAGCTCTCAACCTGTAATTAAGTTACATTGATTTAAAAGGTAGAAAGGAGTGTTTTCAGACTCACTGTATGCACTGTATAATTTGTATAATGTTATAGAGGAGCACATGAAAGGAATTTTACATGGTCCTCTGAAAATACAAAACACTTTGAAATATCATGGCTCTAGAACATAATAAAGTGGCTATGTGCAATGCATAATATACATTCATGTATACTGTGACCACTTTTTTGTTGGTGAGTTGTAAGTAAATTCTGTTCCATTAGAAATGACAATAATTAATTTGTGTATTTTTATGTTTTTATTTATCTGTGATGTTCATGTCTGTTGTTTGTTCCCATCTGGAAACTTTGTAAATTATTGATGTAAAGCACTTTAAACAGGCAACTCCTAAAAATTTTAAATGTGGATTAAATCATCATGTTTGGAAGTAATTTGCTGCCATGACCTTTTCAATTATAATGTATCATAATTATCATTGAATTGATTATTTACTGTAGCAGGAGTCCATGGAAGTGAAATGAGAATATCTGGAACAAAAGTATATGTAGAGAGAGAGATAAAGGTGTTTTTATTATTTTTATTATTGGTTTCGTGGTCCAGTACATGCAAATCAGGCAGAATGTTTCAATTGCTCAAGGACAGTGATTATGCAGGGAAATGAGAACATGAATATGAATACCAAATTATGTGTAATCCCATTCTCAGTTCTAGTGCTTTCAATTGTAGATTTGTCAAATTCATGGCCGCCTTTTTGGACAACGTAAATAGTAACATTATGTCCAACACTTACTCTCTGATGCTCTCAGATGCTCTGAAAACCTAACCTTTTTTCAGTTTGTTAGGGTTTTTTGGTTTCTTTTTTTTTTTAGTGTTTCAGTGTATGTTAAAAGTTTCATATTGGACTCACACTCATATTTACCACGAGAGTATTTTTTGTGTCCATTTGGCAGATGTATTTATGATGTGAATAGAGAACAGCTTTTGAGCCATTCTGTCGTTGGAGGGCATATGCAAAGATTGGTTTATCACTGCTCTGACCTTCTCCTTTTGGTAATCAAAGCCTTTCACATCTGACATACTGATATATACGCTTCATTAGACAGACATTTACATAAAGTGAACAGTTACCACTGTGATGCTACGTTATTGTGATTAAGCTGAATAATGCAACTCACTGCCGTGGAGAAGGCTTCCCCAAGACAATGAAAAAGAAATAAAATAATAGTTAAGCGGTAAAAATTATTCTGATGCTTATACAGTGTTGTTATAAAATGCTTAGTTTGAAGCTTGAAGGGTCAGGGATAGAGCGATAAAGTCTACCAATTTATTCAAACTTTGTAAAAATGCCATTTTGTGACTTTGGTGTGACAAGCTTTTGTTATGGTTTTGGGTAAAGTTTTGCCAAAGTTTAGTTTTTCAGCGGGTCACTAATGGTCATTTACAATGCATCCTTCTTTTTAAAGTACAGAAACTGGAGGCAAGGGGGACATTGTTTGATTTGCCAGAACCTTGATGAAAAATCTTATTAAAAGCTCCCATTCAAAATCCCCATTCAGGACAAGCTAATGCATTTGTGTGAGACAGACATATTTTAGTACTGACCCCATATTGGGTCTCTCTGAAATAATAATGAAAATCCAACATTTCCTGGGCCAATTTTACCCTTAGCCTAAATATTGATGTACAGTAGGTCCAAATGTGTCAACAGCTCTCTGTCTGTCCTTCAGACATTTCTGTTTTATCCTGGTGCTAGATTTAGGTTAAGATAAAATATAAAATCTTAATCAATAATCATATAATGTTCTTGGGTATGGTGGAATATCTACAGATATAACGTTTCATTTTAAGGTCAAATCAACCGTACTATCTTGAATTACATTTGTTTGGGTTCTAGAAAGGAAACAACTAAAGGGAATGTTTTCTAAGCAGGAAATGTCAATTATGAACGGTTACAATAACTCACCTGACATATTTTGGTTACGCAGTACTTAATTGTTTAGTATGTTAATAAGTAGTGCTAACTTTTATCAGAGTCTGAAGTAATAGAGCACAGTGAAGAAGAATAAACAATTGCACAGCTGCAGAAGAATTCTGTAAATTTCTTTTCAAGATCACCTTACATTTAGCATGTTAAATGTTTCATAACAACTGTATTAGTAAGACAACAAGGTAGGTAGACCAGCCATGGAAAGTTGTTCTGGTCTGTCTTAGTCTGACACCTACTGGAGAATCTATGATACAGCAGCCAGGGAAACTGTCCAGACTGGTCTTTCTGCAGGCTTGAGCAAAGGCAGGAACACATAAACTAGGCATTACTGTATACACAATAACCATTGTTCAGTCTAAGCTAACCCTAACTTACACCCAGTACAGTGTAGTGTTACAAAATGTACCAGTGTATTTACATCCACGTGGCTGCCCTTACAATCCAAAGTCCACACAGACTTCTATTTGAAAATACCTTTCAATTTCCAGATCTCAGTGCAAACTGGAAAATTGGCTAGTTCCAAATCTAAATAATGTGTGCAGTTAATTATTTGTTTCTTAACAGTGTATTTGTCTTGTAAACTGACATCAATCTAAAACACAACATATGAAGGAAATAAAAGCTCATTATGATCATTATATACAAGTGTTTTCAAAATCCAGTTTTCATTGCATGATATTGCAATTTTAGTGTTGGTTTTGGGTGTTTTTTTTTTTTTTTTTGCATGAATCAATCTGATCATACAGCGTACAAATTCTTAGCATTTATATGCATTTCTTGCAAGAGTGGGGGGGGGCGGTCCTACTTATCAATCTGCTCCCATTCATTAAATTGCTGTCACCGAGATTAAAATGTTATATTAGTTAAAAATCTTAATGAGGACTGAAAGCATGCTCCATTCAGTTAAAACTCCTGAGATATACATTGTTGCTTACACTTGACCAGGTTTTGCAATGTCAGACAGAAAACACTGAAGGGCAGTAAAGCATAAATCACACAAACCCACAAGTGATCGTAATGAAGGATTTTCGCAGAGCCCTTATTTTGTGATCCTGATTTGTCAAATCAGCGTTTTTCCCTCATGACAACTGAAACAGTTTAGGAGAGAGTTACCCAAAGCTGTGTCCGGTAAAAACCAACTGCAGCTTGCTAGAAACGTGCTCGCTTGTTTGTATCCAAAACCACCAGCCGTAATCGAAGTGTCATTGAAGTGCACATACTTATAAATTTCTCTTCATTTTCCGTTGTTAGTATACTTGTTGATACCAAAGTCCTTTAAACTGTCTCCTTAAAAGTGACTAATTCTTACTCTACGTGTGAAATTTGTAACTGCAAGCACAGTTTCATCCACTACAGATCTGAAATTATTTTAAGGAAAATGTGAACATTTTTACATTGAACTTTGTGTCCAATGAGGACACCTCTTTTCTTTGCTTCGGATTAATTTTAGTTTACCTTAAATTAGACTTCTGTTTAACTTTGTGTGTTAGTTGTCAAACCGTTAGTTTGACGCGTAACATTTGATCTAAATGAGGCATAAATGTCCCTAAGGACGTTCACTTTACCCATTTCAGATGTACAACCCTTCCTTCAATTTTGTGTTACGTATGCAGATGACAACGGGGTACAAACCTTTCAGAGAACAAGTAGCATCACGTGGTATTGTTTAATCAACAGCAAAAATTACACAAGATTTGACACCTGTGTTCGGAGTGGGTAACATTTGCATTCTGAATTTCAGGGTGAATTTCAAAGGGTTAAATGTGAAATATGGCTTAAATTTAAATAATCAGCGCGATCATCTCCTGATTGTTTTGTTATCCATACGTACTCTGATAATAGAAATGTTGTATTTTATTCTATCATATCCAAGTGCTGGCACACTTGTAAGGCGCAAGGATACATAGCCTCTGGCGTGTCGTGAAAGCCATTCTCGTTCCCCTTGAACGACTGCCAGAAAAATGTTCTTTTATACTGCTTTCGTAAAATAAAGACGAACGTGTTAATCAGATCCTAAGGGCGCTACATTTGAATCTGCAACAAGATGTTAGCACAGAGCTAGCGGCCCTTTCACGTGCAGGGAGGGGGGTTGATCACGCGTGCGCCAAGATGAAACAAGATGGCGGAGAGTGCGGAACTGAAGGTAAAGCGCAGCCCGTAATTTTTTCTGTTGATGCAATCTTATTATAAAATATTCTCCTTAACTACGAAAGATGTGTTGTTGAAAGGATTTAGTTCGACGAACTAACACATTGGAGTTGCTTCAGAAGTACAATAGTAGTAGTTGCAGTGATAATATGGCAGAACGTTGTTATTGTTGTGATGGTGAGACTTGGCTGGGTAAACTATTAGCTAGCGAGCTAACCAGTCAGCCTAATCTACATACTTCCTCAAATCTTGAGTTACCTGTCTCTACTTTTCAGCATCTTTCTTTAAGCGTGATTGACCTCTTTAATATTAAATCTACAGTATAGCTTAACGCCATGGATCATGTATAAGAGAGAAGAGTGTACTAGTGAGTGTGTTGGGTGGTGCGTAGGCTGTTAAACCATACAGCCGGCTAGCAGGCTACTATGCTAACTATGTAACCAGTCTGAGAAGCTTCTAGTAGGATTCCTACGGTCATGAAAATCCTGGAAAAGTAGTGGAATGTTGGAAAGGTGTTTTTGGCCTTGGAAAGTTTTCTGGATAACAATTAGTATCGGAAAGGATTGTATGAAGCCGCGAAAACCCGTCTAATCATTATGTACTCTCTTCGCGGTAGTAATTCATGTGCGAAGTCAATGTTAATATTTCTTGGCTTTAAAATGTGGCTGCTGCAACCATATCCGTAACGACCAGTCGTAACTGAAGAAGCAATTAAGTGCACCTTTTAATTTATTAGACTTTTGATGTTGCCCTTCCGCTTAGTCTGTGCCTAAATGGATTAAACTCCGATGTTTTGTTCATTTAGGTAACTCTGTCTCTTAATTCTTCCATATGGTTTCACATTTTCTTTTTTAACGCATGATAATGTACAGTTTCTGAACAAAATTAGTCAAAGTTCATCAAATGTTTCGGAAAACGGATCGAAACATTTTGAAGTTTCGTCTGTCAATATATGTATGAGCCCTGTTCAAGTTTGTTGTCTAACCTTGATAGTAACTCAACCAAGACGTACTGTCAGTGATTCCTTGTTTTATTTTTATTTTTTTCATGCTGTGATGTCAAGGTCAAGGTAATTTTGTTTTATGGTGGCGACTGCGTGCTATACCATGTTGTCCATAAGATACTAAGGAAGTGATTATGTGTGTAGCGCATTAGCTAACTGGCTAACTAGCTAACGTCAAGATACTTCTGACAATTCCGACTCCTGTACCCGGCAAGCCACTGATTTATATGTTGCAGAGTTTTGATTGGCTGTGCCACGCGTAGTCATTTTTGTTGAAACTAATGCATGTCAGATTATTATGCTACATTGTTTGCTGACTACTGCATCCGCAGGAATGCCGCCGTCTATGAAAATCTCAGAAACCAATTGTACATCTGCTACACGTAACGTCAAACTTGTGTTGTGTACATATCAGTAGGCTTGTGCCCTGGATCCTTTAGACACAAAGGACTGTCGTTCACATCATGAGGATGCCTCGAGTTACATTACATCTTATCTCATGTCGCAACCCCGCAAATTCAGTATTGGTTGGTTTTGCTTTTTTTCTGTAGTATTTTAGAGCATTATGTATATTCCATTTAATGATCAGTGCTTGCGTCTCTTGTATGGTGGCAGAATCAAGTCTTGGCTCCATCAGCTTGTTAGGCTTGAATGGACCAGTTTGTGTATTTATTTTTTTTAAATGTTCCAAAAGACACATACAGCTTTAACTTGTGAGCAGGTTATGGCTGATTGCGAGTGTTAAGGCTGAAAGACCAGGGCTGATGGTGAAAATACATATCTGGCTTTAGGCTTTTGCCGCAAACGAAATACACATAATAAATTTAACATAAATGTGTGGTGATGCATATGGTACTCAGGAAGCCTCTTAAGACTGTTTGCTATGGGCAAAAGCTACACTACATCAATAAGGACTCAGAGACTGAAATTTAAAAGTAGGAGATAACTAGGGGATAGTTCAGTAGAATGACATAAAATGAAATGTAATGTGTTTCTCCGTGTCATTCATTCTTTATTAAGGCAGCTGTCAGATGGAAAAACACTGGATAATGTTACGGAGGGGTCACTGTGTTTGTGACTTAACATAAGAAACAGAGTCTCTTTTCACTCTGATGTGCAGCCCAGTCTCCTGGTATTGTTGTCATTGGAGAGCTCAGGGCTATCTCATCAGTATTTAAAAACATATCAGATTGTAGCCACTTCATATAAATTTTCAAACCACAAGAACAGAAGTGTCACACAGCTGATCAGTCATTCTGTGTGTGTGTGTGTGTGTGTGTGTGTGTGTGTGTGTGTGTGTGTGAAGCAGTTCAGTGGTTGTGGTTTTGCTCAGAGAGGAAGCATCACACTCTCATCTCCTCACAAAAGGATGTCGGCAAAACAAACTTCGTGGTGTCTTTAAGTGCTTCACACTATAACCAAGATGCAAACTGTTTTGGGATCCTTTAAGATTCCATTAGTAATTTTATTGTCTAAAACTTACTGTTCTCCAGGGCCTCGTATTATGGAACAGAGCGGGTCAAGTGCAGCGTTTTCAGTTCATCTCTTGGACAGGCTAGTATAGGATATGAGTTTTGTGAATCCATTCATTAATCCATCTCTTGGTAGCTCAAAGAGAGGGGAGTGTAGGCCTGTTTTTTTTGTGTAGCATGCCTACTCAGTTGTCCTGCTTTGATCTCTCTCTGGAAGTAGTGCTGTGGAATTCCTGAGTGCTTTCTCCGTCTAAGCTGAAAGTGCACAATGTAATGTTTTGTTGGCTTGGTTGAATGTTAGAGCTTTTTTCCTGTCCAGAGGCAATCCAGTGTTTATGTGGGCTCTGCGTTTTTGTTGTTCAATTGGAGTACTTAAAACAGCTGAATGAAAGCTATGGAATTTGTGTTTGAGATGTGTGTGTGTGCTGAGGAAATGATGTTGATAGAATCCAGCATAGATTCTTGTCAGGGGCCAATCTTAAATTTTAGATTTTTAAGTTGTTAATGATTGCTGGTTTTTCTGTCACCTGGATTGGCTGATGCAAAGTCAAAACTGAGGGTTGACACACTGAAGACTGTTTAATATCAAGCTTAGTCTAATGCAGCAACAAAGTTTTACTTTCAAAGGGTATATACACTGATGAGCCAAAACATTATGACCACCTGCCTAATATGCTGTCTGACCCGCCAAGACATGGACTCTACAAGACCCCATAAGGTTTCCTGTGGTATCTGGCACCAAAACATTAGCAGCAGATCCTTCAAGTCCTGTTCATGGCAATGGTGTTCCCTGATGGTAGTGGCCTCTTTCAGCAGGATAATGTACCCTGCCTCACTGCACACGTGGTTCGGAAATGGTTTGAGGAACATGATGAAGTGTTCGAGGTGTTGCCCTGGCCTCCAAATTCTCCGGATCTCAATCCGATTGAGCATCTGTAGGATGTGCTGGACGGACAAGTCCGATCTACGGCGGCTCCACCTCGTAACTTACAGGACTTGAGGGATCTGCTGCTAATGTTTTTGGTGCTTCAGTTGTAATGCAGGTTTCTTAGAGTCGTCAGTTGGGATAACATGGTGCGCTTTGACATGTGGTGTCAGTCACTGTAATCCTTCTTAGAAATGGCAGTGTGACAGGCATTATGAAGCCGGTCAGTTTATCCATCATTCCTTTAGCTGTCAGTCTGAGATTTCTGATCTCCTGTCAGTGTTGCTTGCAGGGTAAGTGTGGCTTTACCTTTCTGTGGTGATGGGTTTTCAGGTGATGTGTTGGGTTTTTCATGTTAAAATACTATGTGTTGCTTCCCCCACTGTATGTTTACATGTAATGCAAAAAGCATTTGTTTTGGTCTTCATCAAATATCATGTCAAATTGTCAGGCTGCTGACCAAGTTTGGCTTGGAGTTTGTAGTTATAGATTGGCACTTGATGTTGGAGAAATGAAAGCTGTTAACCAGTCTCATATTTTTAACACAAATATTGCAATTGCAGTAAGGGTCAAGACAACCTGTACTAATTACAAAGCCTTGGGGTCTTGTCTTAAGTGTATTATTTGCAATGTTCTCTTTGATAAATGACACATTTGAAAAGATGCCCAAGGCTGACGTAAACAGACAACTTTACTGATATTTGAAGGAACTACCAGAGCTGCTTCAACCAAGTGATGTTGTCTCTAACTTTATCAGATGTGGTGTTTGGTTGAGTTGCATTGTGGTCTCCTAGAGTACTCACAATGCGTGTGTATCTGCCCAGCTCTGTGACAGCTGACTTTGGTGACTGCAGATAGTGTTTCCCAATTGAAGACTGGGGATTTCCACACAAACACTCTTCCTGGTTCCAGCAGAAGTACACCTGACTCAGCCTGTCAGTGAACCCTGAAGCCATTTAGGTGTGTTTCAGCTGGCCTGGACCGCAATGATACAGTCTCGTTGTCTAGGAGACCACACCACACGTCACCCCAAGAACTTAATGATTGGCTTGGATGGTAGGCTCTAAACGTATTTCTACATCAGTTGTGGTAAAGTAACGTTTTTTTTCTCTTCATGTTAATAAATATTGATGGTTAATAAACTTAGCCAGAGATTGAGGCATGGAAGTTAGGCTACATCATAACCCCCCTGTACCTGTAGCCATGTTAGCGTGATAAGATGTCATCCATCCTCTCCTCCCCGTCCTCTGTGTCCTATTCAGACACAGCTGCACACATGTGTTCCTTTGAGTGAGGTAACTGAAAACTGTATGGATAGAAAAGCACAGTAGTTAAAAAAAGAAAAGAAAAAAGGAGTGCAGTAGGCAGTCAGTGAAAGTGTGTCGGTTTAGTCATCACACACATTTCCTGACATATACTGGCCACTAGGGCAGTGATTTATTTAAAGAAAAAAAAAAACACCTCTCTCTTCCTTTTTAAATGTGCCATTCCCGAGACTGTAGCAGGTAAACTTCTTTACTGTATGTATGGTAATGTGACGTATTCTGTGGCATGTATGCTGGTAGAAGCCTGCAGTGTGAAGGAGAGCAGGAAGTGCACAGTTTTGAGTTTGCTCATCGTTTATTGATCTGAGAAGGAGCATTGCACCGGTGTGTAGAGAATATATACACCACCAAAGCTCACTGTCTTTCTGGCGGTCTGATGATTTGAATATGGGAATTTGCTTTTGCCGTGTGAGGTTAAAAGTTTTCGTATTGATAGAGCAATGTGAGCCGCTCTTGTCTGCGGTTCTCGTGTTTTCCCTGGAGCTGTGCTCCAACGCTTTTGTTTGGAAAGCTTGTTAGTCCAGGCGTGGGCCAGACACCCCCCCCCCCCCCCCCACCAAAAAATCTAAAAAAATCTCTCACCCTCTCTCTGCCTTCTCCTCTGGGCTATAGAATGTAATGGAAACCAAATGTTGGGTACCAACCAACACAAGCCTCCTTGAGGCTCCAAAACAAAGCGACTTCTGAAGAACGGACGTATGAAACTTCATCTTAAAACAATAGTATGAGAATGTGGAGAGGGTTCACGGTGAAGGCAGCAGTAGAGGATTGTGGACAGATGAGCCCGGCCGCACAAACAGGCGAACAGACTCTGAAAAAAGTCATCTGTAGTGTCATTTCTTCAGCTCATCAGCATTCTGTCGGGGCGTCATCCGAAGAAAACCCCGCGGCTCACAAATAAGTCCGACTTTCTTTCCATTCTGTGACCGTGGTTGGAGGAAATGATTATTTTTCGCTGACTCATACATGTTTGTCATGCTGACTCAATACAAACATAGACCATAAACAACCTACACCAGCTCTTGACGAACAATCTGGAGTCTTGTCTCTCGCCCAACAGACATAGGGGAAAAAAAGGAGTAATTTGGTCGTCTGGGAACAATTACATAACACAATCTGTAGCCTATAGCTTACAAGTGATATCAACACACAAATGAGACAAGTGCTGTTATGTAAACTTAAAACTTTAAAGCGATGAAAATAGAAAGTTCTCAAATCCAGTTATCACATGCTAATTACCCAACGCTTAAGCAACTCTTATCAGTGAATCAGGGTGCTGGATCAGCATCAGTTGTGGAGGTGGCTGTTAGCGCACAGAGATAATTGCTGATGTCTGCAGGGCTTGACTTAATCTGAATAAGTTCAACTGTGTTATTATGTTCCACCCATTCAACTGCAGACCCAGGCCTGTGTGAAGAGATCTCTGTGTCGGACTGTATCTAAATAAATATGTAATACATGTATGAGGTAATTTGCACAGATCCTGCATTTTTAATGGGTCAAGTATGAAATGAAATTAGTGAAATATTCCATTTTTTTTCTATATCTCTAAATTTAAGCTCAGTATTTTTATTTGTATCTGGGTTCAATGTCTCTCCCTAATGATGTGAAGAATCATATGTCTTCTCCCCCTCTACTCTGTGGTCTATCAAACAGCAAATGGTGATGAGCCTTCGTGTCTCGGAGCTTCAAGTACTCCTGGGATACGCGGGACGCAACAAACACGGACGTAAACACGAACTGTTGAGCAAAGCACTCCTCCTGCTGAAGGCCGGCTGCAGCCCTGCCGTCCAGATGAAGATCAAAGAACTCTACCGTCGCCGCTTCCCCACCAAAATGGTGTCCTCGGCGGACCTCACCCTGCCCGGGGTACACTCCACATCCGGCGGGGGTCCAGGTGGCCTCCCGGCCGGTCTGACCCAGCTGGGCTTCGACGGGCACGGCACCCCTTCGCCCCTGCTGCCCGTCTCCCTGCTCGGACCGAAACACGAACTGGGACTGCCACACCTGTCCAGCGCCCTGCACCCTGTCCATCCCGACGTCAAGCTCCAGCGGCTGCCCTTCTACGACGTACTGGACGAGCTCATCAAGCCCACCAGTCTGGGTGAGTGATCCAGGTCTCTGTGCTTGGACTCTCCATGCACCATTCACTGGTCTCTGTGCTTGGCCTCTCCATGCACTATTCACTGGCCTCTGTGCTTGGCCTCTCCATGCACTGTTCACTGGCCTCTGTGCTTGGCCTCTCCATGCACCATTCACTGGTCTCTGTGTGTTGTCTCTTCACACATCATTCACTATGTGACCAGCAAATCAGTGTTTTCTTGGGCTGCTAGATTTGGAGAAAAAATGCAATGAGCTGTAAACTTGTAGGAGGTTGCATTGGCAATATGAGATGCAATAAGACTTAAGATTATAGTGTATGGTTTCAGTGTGGCTCTGACTGGGCGTGTTGCAGGTGTAGACCCTGAGATTGAAGAGATTATGTTTGGTTGTGTTTTAAATGATGGTACAGCTTTGTTGTACCCCTCTTTTTAGTATTCAATACAGCTCAACACATTTTTCTCAAAGCTTGCTCACGTGAGTGGTCGTCCCTTCTGTTTCTGAAGTGTTGCCACATGACGGATGTACCTCCCCTTTTTTCAGAACCAAACTTTCTGCTGCAGTTCCACCTGCAGACTCTGGGTCTGAGTCTGGGTTGTTTCTTCAGGACTGACTGGATTTGAGTAAGGGTAATGCTAGAGTAGGACTTTTCCTCTTCTTTATGCCTCTCCGTCGGCTTTCCGGGTTTTATCAGTCCTGGCCATTCTGATTTGCAGCCCTTTGCTATGTAGTTACCATGGAAATTCATATTGTAGTGACTATAAAAATACAAAACACCATACAGCCCTGGTGTCTCCCAAATCCAGCCACTGAGAAGTCACTGCTCTGCTGTTTTTCTCAGCTCTATCTCTCACTCTCTCTCTCTCTCCCCCCCCCCCCCTTTTTTTGTCCCTCTCTCTCACTCTCTATCCTTCTCTCTTTCTCACTCTCTTTTTCTCCTTCTCTCTCTCTTTTTCTCTTTCTCTCTCGCTTGCTCTCTCTCTCTCTCTCTCTCTCTCTCTCTCTCTCTCTCTCTCTCTCTCTCTCTCTCTCTCTCTCTCTGTGTTTTCCTCAGACACCAGCAGTCTGATTAGACCAATTCTGTCCAGCTGTACTCGCTATAATTAATCGACTTGTACAGTATACAGACCTAATGGGCAGTAGGCCTGTGTGATTGGATTTAGAAACCACTGGCTGTCATCAAAGTCCTCGTCATGTGATGTGATTTATGGCTTATTACGTCGGATATGGCTGCGCTATATTTAGATGTGGCGCTAAGGATATGGAAGGAATGTCAGTGGAAAAGATGCGTCACGTCTGTCTTTGAATCATCATTATCGCCCATGCAAAGTACCGTGTCTCGTGTCTTCTGTCTGACCCTCATTGTATACTCCCATTGTTTGCTTCAAGCCTAAATAGTTACACTTTCATTACTTTGTTTTATTTCTGAGAGTGGACTACCTGCAGGGCATCTCTGGAGTCTTTTCTCAATCAAATCCATGTTTCTAATCTCTGGGGGTGAAACGCCTAGCCTAATAAAGCAAAGACTTTTCTTGTTTGTTTTATTGTGTTGTTAATATTTGAAAGTGCGTCACTGTTGTTGTAGTCTGTTCTTTATAACCATAGCTAAGTACAGCATGCACGTGGGAGTTGCAGAGCCTCCTGCTTCATTGCTTCCGTTTTATGTTTCACACGTACTGAGTGAGTCAAAGTGCAAGACAAGACCTGGGTCACATCATTGCCGTTTTTTCAACCGCTCGACATTAGGTGAAGCCGTCGTCTCTCGGTATTGATCTCATTGAGAAATGCAGTGAACCAGCCAAGCAGAGATGGACTTCCTCAAAGATGAAAATGTTAGTGGAGTCATAATCTATGTTAATGAGAGAGAGAAAGAGAGAGAGGGAGAGTACGAGGGAGTGAGAGCCAAGTGAGTATTTTAGATGATTGGTGTTGAGTACTCTCATAAGCTAAAAGCAATTATATTGTCACTCACCAATTGACTCCCCCTGTTAAAACTTTCTTACTTTTTTAAAAATATCAGTAGACCATTTCACTCTACAACTCAGGGGTGGTAACTCTGAAGGAAAGGTGTGGAGGCCTGGCCCTCATTTTGGCTGGTTCCTCTGTGATATTTGGGGGGGGGGGTGTTTATCATCCTGTGAGAGGTTTAAGCTGCAGTGATGAATGTTCTGCCTGTTGAGTTAGTGCCTCACAGCAGATAGACCACTTTTTTTTTATCTCTCTGTTTCACTCTAGTAGACCAGCCCTCATTTAAGGAGATTGGATTGCATAAGCCTGGGTTATTTTTGGACCTGTTGTACAGTTTGGCTAGGATCAGAAAGCATGAGTGTTTAAACTCATATTCCAGGATCTAGAATGTCTTATTTAGTGAAGGTGATGTTGCCTTTCTTTCTTTTCTTTCTTTTTTTGTTTTCCAAAGGAAGAAGTGGGCAGGTGTGCGTTGTGTCTATTTTCATTTTCCTTCCACCACACATTTCAGATTCTGCGCTGATTCTGCGGATAGTGACGTGCCTTACTGCAAAGTATTAGATCAGTAACGTCCTCCCACAGAGTGCCACTTTCCATTAGAACTATCTGTATGTTTTATCTTTGGCCAACTGTGTAGGCATCAGACAGATAGTCATGGTTGATGGCTTTTCTGGAGAAATATACTGATGTGTGTGTGTGTGTTCTTTTTTTTTTTCTTTTTCAGCTTCAGACAACAATCAGAGGTTTCAGGAGACTTGTTTTGCATTTGCACTGACACCTCAGCAAGTACAACAGATCAGCAGCTCAATGTGAGTATGACTGGGGAACAGTGATAAGGTCAGAGGTCACACATTTACAATATCCAAACCTTTTTGTCTGATCGGTACAATCAGTGTGATATGAAATAGCCGCATTTTCCTGTAGGTCTGAGAGAGTTTTCCATAAAAAAATGAAGTTATGAAACTTAAGTCCCCTTGACTTTGCTGTCTGCTGAAAATGAAGTGGTAATTCTGGGAAAACTGTAGTTGCCACGGTAGCATTGGCTTTGTCCATACATGTCCTATAAATACGACATAGGTTATAACGCATGCCGTGACTCACACACTCATTCACTCTGTCAAACCCTCCCCCACCCCTTCCTGTTTCCACAGGGACATCTCTGGGACCAAGTGTGACTTTTCAGTGCAGGTTCAGCTAAGGTATGAGAACTTGTCCAGACACGTCTGACAGTGTAAAGATACCACACTTTATATTGTGTTCCTTACAGCTGTTCACGTGCTGCTCGTTGTGGTATTTTACAAAATGCCCCCCCCCCCTCAAATTACCCACGTAACTTTTGTTTGTTTGTTTTAACTTTGCAGAATGTCAGCTCTTCTTGAGAACAGAACATGCCAATCCGTTTTTTGAAAGCTAGTGATGTTTGATGTTTTGTCCTCCTGCCCAGATGTTTGACTGTTTGGGTTCTCTAAGCCTTCATCCCAGAAGCCGTCTCCTTTCCTTTCCTTTTCAGTCTGGGTTTTGAAGGAGGGCGATAAAAGAATCTTTCCCACGCATTCCTCTCGAATCCCAGCCTAATGACGGACAGTTTGCTCTCCTCCTTCCCTTTAGGTTCTGTTTATCAGAGACCAGCTGTCCTCAGGAAGACCATTTCCCACCCAACCTGTGTGTGAAAGTGAACGGGAAGCCCTGCAACCTGCCGGTGAGTTTACCTCCAGTGACTTTACAGGGTTGAGAGAGCCCGAGGAAAGGATGCTGGTCTGATTAAAGCCGTCCTTTGTCCTCTGGGACGTGGCTATAATGAAATGAACAAATCTCTGGTGTTTCATGTTGTGCCAGTGGTTTTAAAAAAAATGGTTCACAGTGGATAAAGAACCAAGGAGTGATGTATCATTTAGCTGTGTGCGTAACCATACTCAACGATCAGAAATGAGTCACTGTGTAGTTACCATGACTAACTCTTGTCATAGTTTAGTACTCTGTGTCTTGGGTCTATATAGTGATAGTGAGGCGTATGAATTACTTGTGTTATACATATTGCATATTTTGCTGATGATTTATGGCTTTTGTTGGGTAGCAGTTGTCAAATGTCTCTCTTTATGTGTCTCCAGGGCTACCTTCCTCCAACCAAAAACGGAGTGGAGCCAAAGCGTCCAAGCAGACCTATCAACATTACCTCTCTGGTCAGGTTATCCACCACAGTTCCCAACACCATCGTGGTGTCGTGGACGTCGGAAATCGGACGGGTGAGAGTGAGCTCCGCTTGTTCATTTCTTAATTCAAAGGGAAATCAATTTCTCATACTCAATCAGTTTGTGTTCATATCCACTCACATTACGATTAAAAAGAAAATCCTGACACAATGCACTCCCTGACCCCTAAGTTAAATAAAGCTTCATTATTCTTATGATTCCTCTACCTGTGTTATTTATAGTCGGCACTCTGACCCAAAGCTGCCTGTGTGTGTGTTTCTGTAGAGTTACTCTATGGCAGTGTACCTGGTGCGACAGCAGTCGTCGTCAGTGCTACTGCAGAGGCTGCGAGCCAAAGGCATCAGGAATCCAGACCACTCCAGGGCTCTCAGTGAGTGCTCCTCACTCACACACACACACACACACACACACACACACACGCTCCAGCAGGAGGAAAAGCCACACACACATGTCCAGCAGGAGGAACAGCTTCTGATCTCCTGCCCTCCTTTGACTTTCCTTTTTTCTGCTTTTTTTTGGGGGGTCTTTGATATCTTTTTTTTTTATCTTCAGTATAAAGGTTAATCATGTACCATCGACACAGTTGGAGGCTGTACTCTGTAGCCCATTACAGTCTAATGTGGACAAGCAGTCAGTTCATAGCCTCAATGCCAGGCTTTTAAGACTTTGTTTCACTTATATCTAGATGATTTTTTCTGACACGTCACCACAGAATCATGAGCTTTTGGAAGAACTGGGCTAGTCCTTCAGCACAGTGTGTTTGATCATGCTGATGAGTTATCTGTTTCTTCTTCTCTCTGAACAGTCAAAGAGAAGCTAACAGCTGACCCAGACAGCGAGATTGCCACCACCAGTCTGCGTGTGTCCCTGCTCTGCCCGGTATGTGTGTGTGCATGTATGTTTGTAAGTGTGTATGTGTGTGTGTGTCTGTTCAGACCTGTGACAGCTCCCTGATTCAGTCAAATCACCATAAATGTCATTACATGGCCTGAGTAAGAATGACTGTTATGTTGTAGTGTTGTTATTTCCTTTATTTTTTAGTGATTTTTTTTTCTTGTCGATTAAAAAGGTGTGTTGGATTATACAGAGGCTGGCCTTTAACTGCGGAGGACTAGTTTTCTCCTTGGCTGGTTTCACGTGGGTTTAGGAATCTGACACTTTACCAAAACACTGTACACTCTCCTCCCCTGCTCTGGGACAATTCTGTCATAAACCAGTGCCACTGGGCTCTGGTATTCTGGTTTGTTCCTCAGAGCCTGTTAAGTCACACATCCCCTGTGTAGGCCTCTCATCTGGAGTCAGCCTCACTCCCTCTCAGAGCAGTGTTTACATGGTGTCATATTTCGCTGGTTGGATAACACAGCACAGTAATCTGCTCTGGACTCATGCGTGTACGCACACACATGCACACACACACACAAAGAGGACTGCGCAGGCCTCTGTTTGGATTTATTTCTCTGTTCTTTCACTGAAGGTTACATTCTAAAATATACACAATGAGTAATGCTCTGAATCCCCCCTCTCTTTCTCTCTCCCCTTCTCCTTCTCTCTCTCTCTCTTTCTCTCCCCCCTTCTCCCTCTCTCTCTCCCCCTTCTCTCTCTCTCTCTCTCTGTCTCTCTCCTTCTCCCTCTCTCTCTCTCTCTTTCTCTTTCTCTCTCTCTCTCTCTCTCTCCCTCTCCCCCCCTCTCTGTGTGTGGAATGGCAGCTGGGTAAGATGCGGCTGATGGTTCCGTGCAGAGCGCTGACCTGTTCACACCTGCAGTGCTTTGATGCTACACTCTATATCCAAATGAATGAAAAGAAGCCCACCTGGGTGTGTCCCGTCTGTGACAAAAAGGCCCCTTACGAGCACCTCATCATTGACGGGTCAGTGCCACCATCTCCTCACACCTGTGACTGGACATGTCATCTGAGCCCTGTCTCTCTTTTTTCCCCTCCTTGTCTCAGTACAGTGCATTTTGCTGGAACATTTTCGATATTTTCTAGAAGGTGTATTTGGAGGGACTTTCGAGCACCCGCTGAAAACTGCTGTATTGTCCTGCGTGTGTGCACGTGTGTGCATCTGTGTGTGTGCATTGCAGGTTGTTTATGGAGATTCTGAGCAGCTGTGTGGACTGTGATGAAATCCAGTTTAAAGAGGATGGCAACTGGGCACCTATGAGGTCTAAGAAGGTGGTACAAGAGGTCTCTGCCTCTTCAAATGGACTAGACGGTAAGACAGGGCAATTTTATATCGCTTGCAGTGAGTGACAACTACATTTACTAAGATCTTTAACATAGTGAGAGGCACCTGGCATCATCAGTGGAGATATATAATCTCAGTTTGTTTCGTATTTAAAAGTCACACGGTTCTGACATAGAAAGCCTATATTCCACTCTAGTGTTCACTCAAACTTTTTCTCTACAACAGATGTGTCTGTATAAGACCTGTCTCTGCCCTCTGCTGCACAAACCGTGTAATTACACCGAGCTTGTTTTTGGCTGTGCTAATTTTTTTAGAGTCTATTTTTTTTAAAAGCATTAACCTACATTTAAAACCATGTGACAAAAAAATCTAAAAAAATCTCTGTAGCTGTCCAATTGATGTTGTGCTAAATAAAAATATTTAAATACACAAGCGTATTATTTCAGCAAGCAGAGATGTGTGTGTTTATTTCGCCTGCGTTTTGAAGGGTCCTGTCGGCCAGTCTCGTCTGAGCACAGAAACAGCTCGTCTCAGTCGGGCGGCGGCAGTAACAGTAAGAAGGTGGAGATCATCGACCTGACGTTGGACAGCTCCTCAGAGGATGAGAACGACGAGCAGCCGCCCGCCAAGAGAAGCTGTCCGTCTCTCTCCCCGACCTCTCCACCCGTCAGCAAAGGGTAAGGCCGAGAGAGAATTAAAAAGAGAGAATGTCCCAGGTCTTCAAGCAAAGAAGCTTATGAGTTATACATGTCCAGGAGAGAGTTTTAGAAAAGAGTTTTATTATTTGTCTTGGTTTTCGCTGCATATTTTTTCTTATGTTAATAAAAATAATAAAATTGAGCAGAATCCCGATAATTATCATAGTAAACTGAGATTAAGCAATGATGGGTGGGTTTATACAGATCGGTAGAGACCCAGAGGTGTTTTGTGATGCGTGAAAAGTAACATGGCTGTTGTCTCCACAGCAGCGTGTTGAATCTGCACCATCAGGGTTCTCCGGTGACACGTGCCCCCAGCATGCCTGCTGTAGACACCAGCTACATCCCCCCGCCCCCACCCCTCATCCAGGATTACCGAACCCACTATTACCACACGCCAAACGACCTGACAGGTACAGTCCTCATACCACAGACAGAGAGGTGGTCTGGACCCTGTGAAGCATTTTGTATGAGGGAGTGTGGGATGTGGTTTTCACAATGCCTTTTTAACATGTGCACTGTCATTACTAACTCCTTAAGTCATGAACACGCCTACCTTATGAGTCAGGCGAGATAAGGCAGGATAACTACAGGAGGCAGTCCAGTTTTCACATGACATGTCTCCTCTGCCCATAACTGTGTTATGGTTGTCATGACAGCAGTGGGTGTGGAATCAATGTTATGAAGGCAGGAATGTTAGGGTTGTATCTTCAGCCTGCATTTTATCTGTTTGTAACAATCTTACGGTTTGTTTTATCTCCGTAGATTTGGGTTACTTCCCATTTTTACAAGGAGACAATCAGGTAAGATTTCAAAGCCTTACTCTAATACACTGATACTCTGTCTTAGGACAGTGTGACAGATCACAAGCAACAACAAACATGTTTAAACATCTGTGTAAATGAAAGTGGAGTGTGAATGCTTGTTCTCCTTGTAAGATAAAGTCCTTCAGGTCACGCATCTTATTCTTAGGTCTTTAGGCAATATGGAAAACTAAGTTAATTAAATATCTCTGTTAATGGTCTCATTAATAACCTAAGTTTTATGAATGATTGATTTGTTACCCCAGTGAATTTTAAGATCCAAAGTGAACAACCTTAAAGTGCCTGCTAATGATTTATCTGCTGAAGGCTAAAGGGACAGGGCCTGAGACAGTTTAAATAAATAGAAGAGTGTTGACAGCACTTCCTATGTGGAGGCAAGACGTTAAAGAAAATATTTCACGCTGATACGGTTTGATGTGAGTGTCTCCCCGTCTGTCTCCATCTCTCCCTGCAGCATTTTAACATGGTCATGGCTGCGGCCGCCGCCGCATCAGCCTCCGCGACCACATCAGAAGAGCACGAGCTCCTGCTCAACCGCTTCATGCCGTACGGCACCTCCCAGCTGTTCCTGGATCAGTCGGGGACCCCAGTGAGCAGTGTGCTGGCCCCAGCCAACAGCAGCGGAGGGAGCAGCAGCGGGAGCAGTAGCAGCCTGGTCTCCTCCAGCAGCCTGAGGGACAGCCACGCCCACGTCAGCGCCTCGCGATCCAGCGCAGACGCCGCTGCCTCTGTCATATACGGCTCCATACCTGACGTCATATCCCTGGACTGACCACCGGGGGGAGCCAGAACTTTGTAAACACAGACTTGCCCTTATACATGGACAGTGGAAGGAAAGAGGGAAAACAAAAAAAAAGTGCACTCAGAGAAGATTTTTAGATTAAAAAACAAACAAACAAAAAAAAACGTAGGAGAGGACAAAAAAAAATAAGAACAAAGACTTTTGTACAAAAGAAGAGAGGATGAAGAAAAAAAAAAAACGCTGTGTACAGAAAAGAGAATCTATTTTCAGTTTTACTTTTGTATATAACCACAGGACGCTGCCAAGCCAGTGAGTGGCTCTTCAGTTGATATTTTTTCTGTGGATACTGAAGACATTTTTTCACAGCTCTACGTGTCGTCTCTTGTTTACTCTCCGTATCTTTTCTACTTCGTGTTTTTTTTTCTTTTTTTTCCCCTTCATTTTGCTTCGGCTTGACAACATCATGTCGCTCAGAATAACAGAATCAACTTCTGCCTGATCTCTGTTTTGGTTCTTCTGTTGTTTTTTTTTGTCTTTCCATTCGCAACATTACAGGACTTTTCCCCTCAAAAACTGTTCAAAGCTTTAGAGGGATCAGTACATTTTTTATTTAAAGGAAAAGGTCTGTTGAGGTAATTTATGAGTCTGTTAAGTTATGTGAAATGTTTGCTGTATGAATGCATTCCCTTATGCCATTACAGGATCTAGCCATGGGCCGTGTTTGAACAGACAGTCAAAGAGTTCATGTCTTATCCCAGGTCCACATTCACCATCATCCAGCTTTGCTTCTTATTCAGTGGAAGGAGTAGAAACAAACAGTCGGTTTCATTTTTGTTTTTTTGTTTTTTTCCTTTGTGCAAATCCACGGGCGTATCAGGGTGCTTTGTATAGATTTACAATAAGTTTTCGATGTTAAAAACTTAAGTGGTTTGTGATGCTACACTTCCAAGACAATTGTGATTCTTCAGATTGGGGAGGAAAAAAATCCTAACCTAAAGCTTCAAACAGAAGAAGAGCATTTTAAAGCCATGTCTTTCTTGACAGACCACAGGAATGAAAAACCCACAGAGCAGGTTAGGGAATAATGGTGTGGTGGGGACACAGCTCTGCTCTCTCTCTCTCTCTCTCTCTCTCACTCACTCCGCCCCTCCTTCCCTCCCTCCCTCCACTGTGAGAAGTGATTAGAGTTTCCTGTCTGGGGACTAATAACAGTGCAGAAATGCACTGCAGCATGTCTTCAGGGACTGTCAAATGAGATCCTAATTTGTAGTGTCCTTATGCGCTTTCATCATCAGCCTCATTTTAAAGGGGTCGACAGGCTAATGCAGCTCACTGGGCTTGGTGGAAACACTTCCGTGAACCTCAGCTCTCCGCTGGAAAACACGGTCATGTGTTTTTACTCCCTCTCCGGCGGGGAGCAGGAAGCACTGAATGATAAAGAGGACAGCTAGACAGCCTCTCTTAATTTGGTGAGTGCAGCAGCTTCTGGGCCGTCACGAACCACCACATTCTTCAACCGGAGTCTGTTATAGTCGATCAAATCAGTGCTGTTTAGCTCTACTGTCATTCACGTTGGCTAAATATGAGTTGAGTTTAACATGCATGAATGACAACAGAACTCCCATCATTGGCTCAGTTATAATTGAAGGGTTGAGACATGGTTGTGTGAAATGTTATAAATTATTTTTCTGTTGTTGTTGTTGCTGTTGTTGTTGCTGTTGTTGTTGATGACATGCATCATATTTGGCATAGTTGCCCCACTGTGTCCTCATACAACCTCTTTCAAAGGTGAAATAACTGTGCAACACAGTTTTTAATTGTTCTCAAGGTCTGTGTAGCTCAGGCAGCAATCACCATATGCTAAAGAACTTAATGAGTCTCTGACCAAGATAATCATCTGCGACAGCTCGTCTGATTAGCTCTTTGAGTTCAGCAAAGTGTGCTTGCTGGTGAAGTTGCAACTAAATCTCTGTGCTGGCTCTACAACTACCCCTCCTTCCCCTGCCCGCTTTGTTCAAAAGAAGACGAAAACAAACAAAAAAAATTATTTATTTTATCTATATTTTTACAATTTCTTTGACATTTACGCATTACAGTTGGCATAAATTCATTTCATAATTATATAAGTGATTTTATTTAAAGAGTTCTGACGTTTTGCTTTGCATTGTTGAATAAGTATCTTTTCTTCCTTCTTCTTTGAGTTGCTTCTTTCTGTCAGTTGCTACTTCAAAGGCTTAAGGCATTATTTTACATCACCATAGTCTGTCATCATGTTTCAGATTTGACTATTTTGTTAACCATATAATTAAACACAATTAAATTAAATACTTAAATCTTAAAAAAAAAAAAAAAAAAAAAAAGCAAGTTGAGTGTGGATATCCTCGGGCCTCGTAATATGCACAATAAATAGAGCCCTTTGGACAGTTTGGAGAACCACTAGGCCAAAGTAACAAGGCACCACTACGGCCTTAAGGAAATATCTTAAGACATATGAGATTACTGAGGGAACTTGTATTTTGTATTGAGAGAGGGTAGCTGCCTAAAACGTCTTAGAATCACAAAACACTGACTAAAAGAACCTTTGCTCTGACCCCCCAGATAATAGTTTTCTTTAGCGCCTTACACAGTTCATCTTGAACCAACTTTAACTGGAGGACAAACCATTAAGTATCTCTTTCTTTGAAATGGGTGTGCTAGAATTTTTTTTTTTTTTTTACCAAGATGTAATTGGATGGAGTGAGACTGGAGTTTAATATACACCCCCCCAGAAAAGAAAAACAGCATTGCACAGTAACTGACTTCCCTCTCAATCTCTCTCTTTCTCTCTCCCTGATTGTCGTTAAGCATGAAAATTGAGATGACTCATTTTTACAGGAAAATGTCAGGCACATTGAGTAATGTGAATGCAACAGGGCATTCCCACTGGCCATTCTCTTTTCTTTAATATCTATACATGAGGGAAAGTAAATGCTATCATTAAACAAACACAACCATTATTATGGCTCTACCAGTACGTCTGGCACCCATGGACACACTCTGCCTTAAATTCATTTATTAACTGTGGCATGCTAAGGCGTTTTTCTTTCAACCAGTGACGGGAGACATGATTTATTCCAGACTAATTTCACTTTGTATAAACTATGAAGTAAATTATTTATTATTTGCTTTGGAATAAATTGTTTACCTAATGAATGTTACTTGTTTATGTAGCGAGGTTTAGGTGTAATAAAACAAATACATCTATGTTCATGTTTTGTCTTTCTTATTTACGGTCAATATATGCAGTATAGATGGTAACGTTCTTATGAGGGAAGCCCCTTGGTCTCACAGCATAAGAGTTACTGTCAATATTTACGGAGACATAAAATGCTCTCCACTCAAGGATCTTAATGCTCCAACAGAGTTTTGATATTATTTATTTTTAAGGATTAACTCAGCATAAGAACCGTGCTGAAAATATCTGGACATTACGCAGTTTTCCAAAGCGGGCCTTTATTTCAGAAAGCGCCTTTAGACTTAATAATATATTAACATTCAGAACCACAAGTGCGGTTTCGTGCTGCCTTTCTCTGAAAGGCTTTGTATGGCTGATGGAGAAGATAACATCTTTACTATTCTTGAGCTGTTTGATCCCTGGTCATATCTGTCAAAAAAGTCTGACCAATCCTCCTAAGTGTTGGGCGGGCTTTACTCAGGCGCTCTTCTTAAATACCTTTCGCACATCGTAAAACACTCAAATGAAGATATGTGCGCATCGTACCTGGACCAACAGCAAAGGAACGCATTTATGCACATGAGCTTGGAAGTTGTTCAAAAGGTGCACAGATATCATTGATCATCTCAGAAAAGATGACCAACTTTGTCAACTTCACCGAAATGTTTAATAGCACTGTTCTGGACCACGAGAGATTTGGAAATCTTGAGGACATCGATGTCTCCGCGGATAGAAGTCCAGTCCTCAGGATAATAATCTCCATTGTGTACTCAGTCGTGTGCGCCATTGGTCTGGTGGGGAACTTGCTGGTATTTTTTCTGATGAAAGTTAAAAAGGGCAGAAAAAGCTCAACAATTAACTTTTTTATATTTAACCTGGCCGTAACAGACTTTCAGTTTGTGCTGACACTGCCTTTTTGGGCAGTGGATACCGCTCTGGACTTCAGCTGGCCGTTTGGAAACGCCATGTGTAAAATAATTCTGTCGGTCACCGTTATGAACATGTACGCAAGCGTCTTTTTTCTCACAGCAATGAGTATTACGCGCTACTGGTCAGTCGCCACGGCTGCGAAGAGCAGGTTCCGTCAACCTCCGTGCTCCGTGCGTTGGGTGTGCGCATTTCTGTGGATTATTGCAACTGTGGTCACAGCTCCTACGTCTATCTTTTCAACTGTGACAAACGTTGCTGGGGAAAAGCTTTGTCTTTTGAAGTTCCCTGCTGGACAGGACTGGTTGGCTATTTATCATCTTCAAAAAATCTTAGTCGGTTTTGTTTTACCAATGTTAATCCTCTCGGTCAGTTATTTGCTACTTTTGAGATTTGTAAGAAAACGAAGCATGAATAACAACAAGTCAAGACGAAAGCTTAATGTGACAAAATCCGTGACCATCGTTGTTCTTTCATTTTTTCTCTGCTGGATGCCAAACCACGCTATTACATTATGGGGTGTCTTGGTCAAATTTAATGTTGTTTATTGGGATGAGAGCTACTACATAGTGCACACGTATGTCTTCCCCGCCACTGTATGCTTAGCGCACACCAATAGCTGTTTAAACCCATTTATTTACTGCTTAACGCGAAGAGAATTTAGGAAGAAACTGAAGATGTGCATGTTTAGCTTTGTTCCTCATTCATCTAAGGGTTCCATTCGGTCGAGAAATATGAGAGGGATTGTCTAAAACCGATGCAACAGACTTAGGAAATGCAAACTACTGCAGTTCATTGCTATGTCTCTTAAACACCAGTGCCAAACTGTACGTCCAAGCACCATAGTGATCATTAGATATATATGAGCTTACAATTTTAAGTGTTTGCATGCATGTATAAATCCTAACGTATCAAACTCACTACATTGTGGGGAGGGCTCATTTGTTAACCTGGGACGTCATTTGAACCTTCACTTACAGCTGGTGCACACTAGGAATAATTATAGGGACAGTTAACCTCTACAGAATCTGAGTGACTAAATAAAGCTTTGATCCAAAACGTATAAGTCTGATATTCATTTTCTGTCCATGTTCCACTTGTCTTTGTCTGCACACTCTCATTCACGACGAGCACATCAAAACAAAAAGACGAATATCGGTGGTTCAGAAAATGAATGAATGGATAACCTTTAAAGTCCAGGGATCAATACATTGAATGACCTAAGTTAGTACCGGACAGCATTGTCGGAGTAAATTTAAAGGAGTTGTAATCCTGTGTAAATGCACAACCATTGGGGATGAAGTCGCGTAAACATACTATTGTGGCGTCAATAAACCATTATGGAATCAAGTTGAGGAATTAAACATTTATATGGATGCTTCTGTTACCCTTCATAATTATGAGTAGTTATGCTATGTTTAACTCACAGTAGAGTTTCGTCAAATTGCACAACATATGCTAAGACAAAATTACTCACAAATTGACATCAGATTCCTCATTTCATTTTTTTTTTAACATTAGGAAACATGTTTGATGCGGGGACGAAACGCAGTATTATAATCGGCACTGACACTTCAACGCCCCTTGCTTTCCCTTCAGCCTATTTTGTCGACACGTGACCAGGGCGCAAAGATATTACGTCATGTGAGAAACGTTGTGCGGCGCCTTCACCGTGTCTGAAAGAAATCGGAGCTGGCGATGCCTGGATTTGATTTTCCAGATATTTTAATTGTTTAATCTGTGAATGGCGCCTAAACAGGACCCTAAACCTAAATTTCAAGAAGGTAAGGAATCCCAGAAGCTCTAAAATCTTGTCAAATTTTAGGCGCTATTGTTCATATCGGATCATGTTCTTGCCTGTGCACAAGTGGGCGCTGCCACTAACACAATGGCGCATACAGTATCCGCAAGGAAATGTGAAAGCGATATAATTTATCTTAATGTTCTACATGTTTACAAATCTTATACACTTTATTTACACGCAAAATTCACTTCATTGCAGACTGCTAATGCAGCGGTTCTCCTAGATCGTATACGATGGCTCATTTCCCCTCACATTGTGTTAGCTAACGAGCTAAGTTACATCTTCCTGGAGACGAACAGTATACATAACAGTTACTCAATATAAAACATCTTAGGCCGTGCAAAGTTCATATACCTTGGTGACGTTAACTTGAGCAAACTCTGCTTCCTTCGCATCGCAAAATACGCGCGTATGCTTCACAGACTCAGCGCATGCATGAGCTTGCTGGGAGTCCAGGGTATTGGACTGAAGGTGGGCCTTTCGTATAGGCTAAGTCATGGTTAGCTATGCAGTTTGGTGATAAAGTCTAAAATGTGTCACAGACATTGTACCACCTACTGACAGTGTAGATAGTAAAGAAGATTCGCGTTCCCATCCTCCTCCATCCCTGCCGAACTGTGTCATATGGCGCGTTGTCAAAGCAGATTGTTTACCTGTTGCCTTGTTTCTTGAATATTCCTGCATACAGAACACGAGCTCGAGAGATCCTGTAATAATGCCTTAAGCAAAATACAGCCCTAAGAGCATCGTTGCTGAAGTGCGACAGCATTGCCATTGAATATACCGCTTCGTTCTAAGTAGTCTGTTAACCACTGCCTTACTCTTGATTGTGTGTTTGCAGTGAACACCTTCAGTATTATCAAACACTTAACAAAAAAAAAAAAAAGTAAAAAGCTTTTTTTGACATTCTCATTCGTGGTGTGTTACTTTATGACAGAGTTGCGCTTATTTCTTATCTTAATTTTTTTTTACCACCCTGGCAAACACGATTGTATACATCCAATAAATAAGTAAAACAGAAACGATGTCCTTTGATGGCAGCAACTACTTCACATCACAAGACAAGTTTATAACAGTTCTGGGTACAAATTAAGATTTGTCTGTTATTTCAGGTGAACGAGTGCTGTGTTTCCATGGGCCATTGCTATACGAAGCTAAGGTATTATTCCCATTAAACATCACCTCTATTCAAAAACATTGTTCAAAATAAAGCGTGCCTTTGTAGTGTGTAGACATTTGTTATTTTTGTCTTTGCAGTGTGTTAAAATCAATATCAAGGACAAACAAGTGAAATACTTCATTCATTACAGTGGATGGAATAAGAAGTAAGTGCGTATAATTTGATAGTCATTCTAACTCAGTTTACGCAATCATTTCAATCTGTCTTTTGAGTGTGACATATTTTAAAGGTGGCACATCTCTGATATTGTTAGGGAACAACATAAAGTTCAGATTTAATGTTTGTGTCCTGTCTCCAGCTGGGACGAATGGGTTCCTGAAAGCCGTGTGCTCAAATATGTGGACAGTAATCTGCAGAAACAGAAAGAGCTTCAGAAGGCAAACCAGTGAGTTCTTCTCGATAGTCTCTTAGTTACGATAAAAGCTTATATTGGTCTCTCTCTGAATTTAAAAATCGCATAAAAACTGCAGAACCGGCTGAGCAGTTTTCTGATCGAAGGTGGCTGACTTTGTGCAGCGTCTTTGGTCTTTGGAGCTGGTAGATCAGTCTGGAAGCTGCTAGATGTTTAGAACCGTTTTCAAGATGTTCTGAACATCTACAGCTTCCTCTATGAAATAAAGAGATCTGCGTGGGCTTCTGTAATGTTTCATTCTGTTTTTACAACTGTCATTTAAAAAATGAATGTCACGTCTCCTGTGTTTGTTTTGTTTTGTTTTCAGAGACCATTATGTTGAGGGAAGGATGAGGGGAGTAGCACCAAGCAAGAAGATTGCTGCAGTGCAGCAAAAAAACGTTGATGTGTGAGTGTCCTCCTCCTCCATTTGCATTTTAAATGTAAATGATAGTGATGGTGACGGTGTCGGTGTCAGTCAAAAGACTTATTTACTCTCCAAAAAATTCCAACAGTTTCTAAAACAGTTTCTAATGATTTCTGACTGTAAAAGGGCTGCTTGTGCAAACTGCCTCATGCTCATGCATTCTTACTCAAATTCCTAACAGAAAACAATTAGAAAATTCACAATGTGAACTTAAATAATTTATTAACAAGTTTTCCAGTCATTTCTGAATAAAGGTAAGTCTTAGTACTGAAGTACAAGCTTTTGTAATTGCAAAACAAATTAAATTCTGTTTTCTGAAAATGGATCTTACAGTCTTCCTCAAGGGCACACTAGCAGAGCTCCAACATTTGAACTCACGACTCTGTTGTTACCTGACTCTTTTTTTCATAAGCTGTTTCGAGGCTATCATTCCTTTCTTCATCTGTGTCCTCCTTTGTTCTGAACTGGCATTGTTCTTTTCTCTACCTCGCAGTCGTACCAGATGCCCCAAACACACTGGATAACTATATTCATAAAGAAATACACAAATGAAAAGCTTCCCTTAGTTTTGGTTTTTGACTGACAGAGCATACAATATCACCAGTCACTTTAACTATGCATTTTGTTCAACTTTAAAAATGTAATTTAAATTAATTTGAAGTACAAGTGATATAATTCCCACTTTGCTCTGTTTTGTAACTGTTTTGTTTTATCTTTCAATTAGGAAAACAAAAAAGAACAAACAGAAGAGTAAGTACCATTTTCCTTTTATCGTCTTAGTTCATTCCAGGGGAATGTTCTCTCACTGTTTTATTGCTTTACATCACAAAGTTATATTGCCTAATGCTTATTGCAACAGTGATTTAGTTGGGAGGGAAATTAGTTTTTGACCAGATTATTGTTGAAATACCACTGTAATTGACCTTACTTATTGTTCTCTTGTGATGGACGCTCCAGTTCTGGGTGGAACAAACGATTTAAGCCTCAGTCAAATTGTTTTTGGATTGTTAGCTGTATCACCCTTTGGGTTGATTGAAGCACAAATGTCCTTTGATTTCAAGGTTTCGGTTGTCAGAACAAAGCCGCAAAGACCTCTGAGTAAAATTTTAACAAGAATTGAGAGATAGTTTGCATTATAGACAACACTGCACTGTGACATAGACCTTGATGGCTGGTAAAGCTCTCTTTTGGCCGACGTAGAAGGTGTGTGTCTAGGCAGATGAAAACAATCATAATGATTGATTTATGATAATTGCACTGTAATGATTTGTGTCTTTCAGCCCCAGGGGCAGGAGAAGGAACGAGTACAGGAGAAATGCCCCACCCCCCACGTAAGAAGCGGGCACGTGTCGACCCCACTGTGGAAAGTGTACGTTTAGAAACATTGATCTAAATCTGACTGCCTAGCGACAACACGTGGTTCATTGATTTTGATCGTCTGAACTGATAAGAGCTGCTTTACTGAGTCCCTGCACTTAGAACTCGTACCAGATGACTTTAGCTTCATACAGTATGTTACAGTATTTGCTAAATATGTATTGAGTGGGATTGTATCTGACTGTTAACTCAACACCGGTTCCTATATAGGAGGAGACTTTTATAAACCGAGTGGAGGTGAAGGTGAAGATTCCAGAAGAGCTGAAGCCATGGTTGGTGGATGACTGGGATCTCATTACCAGACAGAAGCAGGTAAAACCTGATTTGGTATCTGTAGAATTCAGTAAGCGTGCTTTACTAGGATACGTTTCTGGCTTTTCATAAGTGTAAAAAAAAAAAACAGAACTATTAAGAAGAAGGGGAGCTGATCCTAGGTCATTAGTCTTACCAAAAGAAGCTTGAAATGGCAAGTGTTGAGTTTAGAAAACGGTTTGTGTTCATCACCAACATTTGCTAACATTTGTTAGCAATTAAAAGGCAGTGTAGAGCAATGGGGATCTTCAACAGTTGAAGTATATTACTACTGCAAGCAAAGTGCACTGTTTAGCTTGACCTGTTCTACATCAATTTTTTTGAAGCTTACATTAATCATTGTGAACATTTGTCTGGTTCATATCTCAAGCTCTATCCCTCATAAATTTGGTTTGTTTTGCTGTATATATAGTGTAGTTGTACTGAAACAAATAAAGCATAGGAGACTGCTTCCTATCCAAAAATAAGAGAAGGAATAAGAGAAGGACTTAAGCCTGCTTTCTGCAAACGTAAGGCGTAATATTGCCAAAAAAAACCCAGTAATTATGACCACTTTTCCATTAAAAAAGTTCCCAAAACCATTGACCTTCAAGAGGGTAGCACCTTTAGCCCTGATCGTTCGTTGTTTTCTGTGCCCAGCTGTTCCATCTGCCTGCAAAAAAGAATGTGGATGCCGTCCTGGAGGACTATGCAAATTACAAAAAGTCAAGAGGAAACTCTGACAACAAGTACGTAGGTGTACATTTGTGAAGTTAGTCGTTGGAAAACCTGTGGTACTTTTTTTTTTCTCTTTTTTTTACGTTCTTAGCCACCTATTCTCAAATTAGTTGATAAGATTCATGTTTTTCAATGTTCAGCTGTTCCCGATGTGTTTTTAACTCAGGGAATACGCCGTGAATGAGGTGGTTGCTGGTATCAGAGAGTACTTCAATGTTATGCTGGGTACTCAACTCCTCTACAAGTTTGAGAGACCCCAGTACGCCGACGTCCTGGCAAACCACCCAGACACCCCCATGTCCCAGATCTACGGAGCTCCTCACCTGCTCAGGCTCTTTGGTAAGAGAAAAGAAGATGTCCTCTCTATCTGCTGTCTATGTTACAGTCTGCTGACTGTCTCATTATTTAAGTTTTTTGGGGAATGTGTTAGTCGTGAAATGGGATTTGATGAGTTTGCATCATTGAATACAATTTGGATAAATAAACTCAAACTAATCTTGACGCAGGCGATTCGTCACTTTACACCTCAGTGTGAACAGGGTTTCCATTTTCAAAGGAACTTTCCAGAGAAATGGCAAAAAGCACCAGAGGCGGGTTTTTTTGATCGGCGTGTTAGTTATCAAATAAAATCTTTCACTATGCAACGCAAAAGATTTGCCACCTAACTATTAGTCACTGAGATGAATCAGCAATATCACACACATTACAAATTCAAAAACAAGAAATACCTAAACTGTCAAGTGACATTTTGGCATGTAGGACAGAACTAGAAAATGTAGCTAATTTAATTAGCTTGTATTCCCTCACCACGATATGAAAGGCTAGCACTCTCTTCAGCATACTTGGCTTGTCACAGTTTCATTATGTTGTTGTGCCCCCTGCCCCTACCACTTTCCATTCACTACCGATAAGTTGACATAAAGGTTCATGGAAACAGAAGAAAATTAAATGAAAACGTGACATGGTTCAGTAGCCTGTTTATTTAAACGTGCTTACAGAATTAATGACTAATACGAACTGAGCAGGCTGGTCAAAATCTTATTTCAGCCGGAGATATTGCCGGTCACTGGCTGAAAATGAAAACCCTTGTAAAGAAGTGTTGGATCCACAGGTGTCTAAGCTTCTGCAATTAATGTCTCTCCTTCTCAGACTCCTGTTGTATAATGCTTCTGAATGTAATTTCATCCTTAGAAACAGTTAAAACAAAATGATGGAGTGCACTCAGGCATATAACAGAACTTCTGAGTGCACTTACACAGTTCAGATTGTATAATGGATTTAAAAAAAAACAAAAAAAAACAGACTTGTATAGTTGAGATATGAAATGCGGAGGTACCAGGGCAGCCTCAAGTACCTGCATATTGTAATTTGAGATGAAATAAAAGGCCTTTCAAAGTTGAGGAGCAGAAGTAAATGTTGATGCTTGAGTTATTGATGATGGTGTTCAAAAGCACTGCCTCTGTTGAAGCCTTCTCTAGCTCCTTAAGCTTATTCTGAAAAAAATTTTTTGAAGTGTTTTGTCATGAAAGACACAATGCGTGTCCTGTAAGGAATAAGAAATGTACCACTATTATTTGAGTTTAAGTTTTGTAAGTCTTTTTTTTTTTTTTTCTTAACTGATTTCAAATTACAGAACACATTCAATTTGAGTTCAGTTTCAAAACTTAATAAAGAATCTGAAATTAAGCAATAAAATTCAGATTCACAAAATCCAAAGTCAGATTATAGTGGCACATTTCTCCTTCCTTTGTCCTTCTTGGCCAGGCTGTACACTGTGTGTGCTATTAATCTCTGCGACATACACCAATTCAGTTGATGAACCTCATCCATCCATCCTGGTTTTATGCTTAAGTACTCGGCTGTTTTGACTGCTTTGTCAGTTCTGTGGCAGTTCAATAAACTGCGCCAGTTCTAACAGTTGTTTGCCTTTGACAGTGAGAATTGGAGCTATGTTAGCCTACACACCTCTTGATGAGAAGAGTCTAGCCCTGCTGCTCAGCTATCTGCAGGACTTTTTGAAGTGAGTATCCACTTATTCCGCACATAGCACAGGACAACTGCTGCTTGCCTCCCTGTATACAGTAAATCAACAGCCAGATAAAAAGAGGTATAGGTCCAACATCTGAGGTCTTTGGTTCGAATCCCACCTGTGCGGCGCTGACTCGAAATCCAAGAAGAAACAGCTTACAGCTGTCTCTGTTTGGATTGGCTATTAAAGGTCTTTACCTCTATAATCACAGATAGTCATGTGAGTAGACCTCTCCTCTCAGTGTGGAGTGACAGCTTCCTTGATATCAAACAGCTCATGGAGTGGATAAATGAGGGATTGGATTCCTGCATGTCGGAGGCAGCATGCGTTAGCTTCTTTCATCTCAACTGCCACACGAGAAGATGATAGCTCAGGAGATCATTGGTAATTTAGAATTCCAAATTAGGGCCAAAAATTGAAAAGAGGGGGGAAAAAGGTAGTCTAGTTATAGGCTTAAAATGAATTTGTAATGAACAGCTGAATGAGAGAGTGTTAGGCTTGATTTGAGCATTTGAGTGGAAAATTGTCAGGTTTAATTATATGTATTGGAACTGTTTTGTTTTTCAGGTATTTGGTGAAGAACTCATCTTCTCTGTTCAGTGCAAGTGACTATGAAGTAGCACCTCCTGAGTACCACCGCAAGGCGGTTTGACCACAGAGCCTGTTTGGATAAAGGGTGTTACACACTGATTCACTGAAAAAACTTTTCCCCCTTTTTTTCTTTTAAGAAAACAACTTGTTTCAGGGCAGGGAAAGGGACCCCTGAAGTCTTGCGAAACATTTATATTGTGGTCTCTTGGCTTTGAAATACATTTTTTTAACACTTGATGTTAAGCCACAAGAACCACACCCCTACTCTCATAAAGACATGTTTCCAGTTCAAGTAATAGTGTGAAACCAGATCTTGGATAAAGGCCATTTCAATATGTTATATTGAAATGTCAATCATTTGTTAACTGTCGGATGGTATTTTGTAATAAAATCTTGTTTTCATTCACTCTTGAGCACTGCATGTTTGTCTCATTGAGCTATGCTGACATTTTACCTTTCAGAATTGAGCTTTCCACAAATGTCAGCATGTGGAGGCACAAAGTCAGTAATATATATTATGTATGCAAAACAGATTTAATAGCATTGTATTTTTTTCCTGAAACATTGTAGTTACTTTTAAATACACTGTATTTCAATATCTTTGCATACTTAATCATATTAAGATACATTCGTAATTATGTCCATACATTAAGTGCATAGATAACAACTACAGCAACTTCACTCTCTGTTGTCAAATCTTGAGGTCCCATATCCACAGTGTTGTGCTGATGTAACTGAATAATTACTAGAGATGTTGGAATAACATGGCAAACCAGCTTTTGAAATCACCTCTGGCACTGGACAGTTGTTTTTGGAATCTGAGAAAAGTGTTTCAGAGGGGACTCTTTTTCAGTACACACAGACTGTTCAAGATGTTATTTACAGATCCTTTTAAGAATATAGTGATATTTACAGTCCCTTGTAATTCATGAAATTGTTTTGTAATATTTTACAAATTCTAATAACATTCCTGGATTTAATGTTTTTGATATTGTAGAGAACACTAGAAGCACAACGTCCTGAAAAGGAAAATGAAAGACCTATCTTGAGATTGTGTTAAGAAAACAATTTTCTCCAATTACCTTTTGTGAGATGGAGAGGCATCCGTTGGGCATACAACATTTAGAGAATGCCTGCACATTTTTCAGCGAAGCTGTCTTCCAACGGATAACAAACATATATCTCAGGCAAAACACTCCTCTTTGGACATCGTGTGTGACAGAGCTGAGCTCCTCTAAGGTATATTTGTGCAACTAGTTATGATGCGGAGTCTTTGTCGTTACTCCCAGTGCGACTGCATATTTAAAAGGATGAGACTTCATTTCAGTCCATTTCTTTAATTTAGTCATTTGGCATAAGGCCGAAAATAAAGTGTACTTAACTGTGCTCTCTCCACAGTCCAGAATGGAATACCCATGAGAGTGCCAGCTAGTCTTAAGTGCGTGTAATTTAGCCTCGGAAGCTGCTATATCTTACGTCTGCCTTGATTATACTTTTTAAATGAAATTTGGCCGACAAGTTGGTTCACGGCTACATCTTTGACCATGGCTACAGATGACAGAAACATTTCAGGTTAGAATAAAATGCTGAAACAGTTAAACCGAGGTTTTTTTTTAAGGGGGACAAGTCCTTTGATAATGATGTGTATTTCTATAGTTTATGACTCGGAGAATATGGTTCTGGGGCTGAATTGAGCCTGCAACTCATCGCACAGATGATTTTACACTTAGGGCGTGACAAAACCAGTCACTTGTAGGGCTGGACCGCCGGCGTTATTGTGTTCGTGTGTATTGACGACAAACAGTAAAGCTATTGTGGTGTGTATACAGTGCGCTTCAGGAATGTGTGGTGCGCCAATCATGTGAACCAGCTTTTCAACGGTAAAGCATGACCTTCGTTCAGAGTCCCATGATTGGACACTATTCTCAAGTTATTGTAGTGTTCCCCTCATTATTGGTTTGCACAGATACGTCAGTTTCGGAACTTGTTACTGGGTGGGAATGTCAAGAGCTCATAGCAGGAAAGACGCCGAACCCGGAGTCTCTTGGACAAGTGCGCTGGACTTACGTACATTAATTTCATAAAGTGACAATGAAAAGTTTTAAACACCGACTGAAGAGAAACGACTCAGTTAGTGTAAGTTAAACTAGAACCTCTTATTAAGTTGAACAGCGGACGTCATGTAGTTCATAACACGTTTATTAGCCTAGGCTACTTGCTAACTAGTTCAGGGGTGGGTCTGGGTTTTTGTAGGGTTGGAAGAGACGAGCAAGCTATAAAAAGTTTATATAGAGTAATGGAGAGAGTTGCACTTGAAAAAAGCACTTGAAAAAGTAAACAGAAGTTCGAGGTGAAAGGATTGAACAGTGTTTAACGGTGTTTAAGGCTTTTGGTAATCTCTTTAAATTACCTACGATTATCAAATTATCTATTAATCGTTTCTGTAAGTTCCACCTCTTAACTGATGGGTCGTAATAAAATGTTTTAACGCAGCTAAACAGTTTAACATGTTAAAGTACCCCGAAGTATAGTTTTCAACGAATGTTTATTCTCACTCTTAAATACAGTAAATACATTGAAAGTTTAGTGCAAGACGTGGTGTGTGTGCGTGCGCGCGTATGTGCGTGCGTGCGTGTGGTTGTTGTTGTCACTTCACACCTCTTCGAACCATTTATCCGCTTAAATCCAAAACAAAGAGCCTGCTGTCCCGTAAACGTAGGCTAATCCGTCATATCTGCTGTATAACCTGTATTTAGTAAACATTAATTTTACTGGTTATACGTTAATTAGTTTGATGTCGACATAAGTCAAACACTTTGAATAAGAATTAAGCATTCGCAGCCAGAGTGTAACAGGAGGGGCTTGGCTGCTCAAACGGTAATATCCCATACATTTTACTCTGGTCTCGTTTTGGAGTCAAAACAAATTTCAGCGGGAAGCCTATAGAACACAAGAAAATATAGTCCAGCCAAACGTTGATGAGCTGCAGTGATGAATTGGGAACACACTTAAACTGTTTGTACAGCAACTGAGCAGAACACAGATTGGCTGCATCTGTGTTATCTGACTGCTCTGCTTTTTGCTGGTTTATGGTTTCATCAGTACCATCAATTGATTGCACTCTATTTGAACTATGACCTCCCAGAGTGGTCTTTGTGAACCCAAAAATGTTGGGGCAAATTAATGATTGAGATGCTCACAGTTTTTGTACAGGAGTTGCCCAGAGACTGTGTTGAGCAGGTCATGATTTCTTAAACGTAACCAACAACACTGCACCCTCACCCCCGCCCAAAGAGCAGGGAGCGTTTTTATAATGGGCAGGATTGACTGTTCAAAGACTGGGCTGGCAGATTGCTCTGAGCGGTAGAGAGCCTCGTGTTTGTAGACAGTGAAAAGAAAGTTTTACACTGCAATGAAAAAGTCCTTGGTTGCGAAGTTTCAGTTCATTCATTTCTGTATGAGGTAATATAAGGTTATGTTTAAGTACTTTAAGCATTCACTGCCAGTCTTGGTGCGAGAGTTATTTCTACACGTTATGCAGTTGCTGGCACATGATTTTTTTTTTATTTTTTATTATTATTCTGGGGTGTGATTGGTGTTGTAACACTTGAGAAATCATGCAGGAGAGAAAAGGCTCCTCTCTGGATGATTCCAACTCTAACTCTGCATGTTGAAACGAATTGTGCATGACTGTAAATGGGATCTAGCTGTCAAAGCTCATGGTCACTTCTTCTGGTCATGTGAGGAAACATTAGAAACAACAAAATAAATGTTATGCACATACATGCACACACTCTACACGGACACACTGGCACCAGTGAATTGACTGTGTAGAATGTGCATATACAGTATATACGCACATTCTACAAGGCCAGTTCACTGGTGCCAAATTTAACCAGAGTTAAAGCAACTCTGGTTTTACATCATCACACTTATGTTGTTTATGTGAGAGTGGAACTGTATAAACACACTTTCTGATTTATTCATATGCCATTTAGGGTGTTTTGTTGCTGTTGTTGTTGATGTCGTTTTGACATCCTGTCGTCCTTTGGTGTTACTTAGAGCACTGAATGGACCAAATATGACGAGAAGCTGTTGAAGGCTGTGGAATGCGGAGACGTGGACAAGGTCACCTCCATACTAAAGAAAGGGGCCGTCCCCACCAAGCTGGATGCAGATGGCCACTCTGCGTGAGTATTACTGTCCAGCCACTGCCCACGTCTCCAAAAGAACATCCCTGAATAGTATTCTCTCAAGCTGATGAGCTAGAGCAGCAAATGGCAGCCCATGTCCTGTAACGCAGGAGAACAAACAGACTAATGCTCCATCTCTACACAAACACAGTTGTTCAAGCTGATGAAGGTTCTTGTGAGAGTCTGAAACTTTGTTCATTTCAAACTGGAATAAAGTCCCACAGAGGTACTGGCATTGGAAAAGATGAGTCATTTGATCTATAATGTTCTCTTTTTCAAACCTCTATGTGAACAGCTGCCTCTTCATGTTGTACGTATGTTCTCTGTTCAGGCTACTATGTTCTTAATGGGTTTTGTAAAAATATTACCAGTCCCTTCAATAGTAGTGGCCAAGCTGCTAGGTTGGGAGAGGGGAAAATGAAGGGACTGGAAGTACTTGAGGATAAAAACTAGAAGGTACACCATTCAAAGCCATTTAGAATTTATCAGTACCAAACAAACCAAAATGATGCCATTGTCATTATGTCTGTGTGTGGAGACTGAACATTCATATTTTATGCTTAGGAGACTGCATGTCAACATAGGTCTGGAAACTTCTGATTTGCCATTAAGATCCTGTAAAAGCTTCCCCCTGTTTCCCATTTAACTCGTGCACAATCTCCCCTCTGTGTATTTTTTTCATTTGCTTCCCATCACCGTAGTATACTTTTTCATACAAGTGCAAATGTCCTGTGAGACAAATATGTTTTTTTTTCTCCCTTATCCTTTAACCTGCAATGCAGATGTCCCCTTGTCCTTTTACACTCAGCTCTGTAAGCTCTAAAACTCTTGTGGAATAGGAAGCAGGGAGTTTGTCTTAGCTGTCAATTTCCCCAACAATTTTCTCCTCATGTATTCCTTACACTGAGATGATGATTGGCAGTTGTTGTCATAAACCCCAGCCCGAACCGCTGGAAAACAAAATAAAGAGTAATCTCAGCAGCCACGCAATTTAAATCCCTCTCTCTGTTTTTTTTAGGGTTTTTTTTTTTGCCTGTTATGGAGAGCATGCTGATTGCTCCCTTATCTCTTTTTGGAATGCCTACCCCTCAGAATGCTAACTCAGCTGTGTCCAGCAGTGAGTTCCATCAAGGCAGATAATTGACTGAGCTTAAAAAGCTCAGATAATTGAAGAGAGTTTGCAAAGCTGTTCAAGTTCCCACGTAAAAAAAAGAAGTAAAGTGACTTTCAAAGGCAAACCTCATCGATCGTGTCTTTTTCACAAACAATAAATGAGGTTTTGAGTAAGAAACATTCCAGTATGGTCCTGTTAATCTAAGCATATTGACAAATGCCAGTGTGTGTGCCAGTGTTGACTAAGGTGAATGCATGTTCTACCAACGGAGTGGAGTGTTCCAGAAAACAAGCGCTGGTCTTTGGGCAGGCCATATGATTTTTCTGCCTTAGTGTTTCTGATACTCATCTGTCCTTCATTTTTTATCAGACTAGCTTTCGAAGCATTGTGAACATGAATGATGAATTGTAAAAGCACAATTCAAAAGTATCTGACTTAAGAAGAAGATTGATTCTGGGTACATTTTTGGACTGTGGTCTCAACGAAGCTCATACAATAACAATAGTGTTAAGAATATAGAAACAGCTTTAAAAACAGTGTGAAAAATTGTATATTTCTCCAGCATTTTTGCAGCTGTATCAAACACTTTGAGAGAAAAAAAAAATGACATTTCTCATCAGTTACCAAGATTACACTCCTACTTTTTATAACATTTTCAGCAGTACTGTTGGATGATAAAACAAATATCTGGATATGCTCCAGTTGTCACAAAGTCTCCTTTTGAAGAACGCATTGTTTTTTCTTGACACAAGTTAATGTGGAGCTTCAAACGGAAACCCTTTATGCATAAACCCAAACCCTTGATTTACCTTCCTTGCCTGAGGCCATTAGCAATCAGTCATTTACATATGAAACTCTAGTTTAATATGACTAATAGAAGAACATACTAATATGAACATAGATATAGAACATAAAACTATTACGGAATTTCATGAATTCCATATGACTCACATTGATTCCAACCATCATTATCTGATTATCTGGGCACTACAGCCCAAAATATAGAAGGATTATTCATTTTGTTAAGATCCTGTTGTGTTACCAATGATAGGAACTTTACTGTCAGTCAATCGACCGTGTAGCGGCGGCCTTATGTGACCAAGAAGGAGCATGTGGCGTCAGTTATCTTTTTCATTGTGCACAAACATGTACATATTGCTTAATGGCTGTGTAACTGTAGTGTCTGACTGATTTGGATGTACTAACAGTATCATGACTCATTAATCTATGTTTGTTACAGAGAGATAAAAATTTAGGACATTTTTTAGTGTTTGACATCAAACAGTCGTGTTTGATCTTTAGACATCTAAATTTCTAGAGAGAAAAAAGCCTACAGTTTTAAAAAAAACAAGGCTAAATCAGTGTCTACTCCAGTTAAGCTCTAATACTACTGCAAGGTTCTCTCACCATTTTAGAAATCAGAGAGGAAATGACTGCTGATTGCAGTCAGGTCACAGTTTTATGCAGAAAAGCTTCCAGGGCAGATTACACGGTAAAAAAAGCAGACTTTTCCCTTTGAAGACATCCCTATACTCTTTGCTTCTATCTTAGTTTGAACTATAGTTTCATTTTAATCTCTTTTTTTTTCATTCAAATGATGTTTTCTCAGAGCTAAATTGCCTTCCAGTTACCACTGAATTGCTGAAGTTGAAAATGAACATTCAAGTCATTCTGTTAATCAAAAACTGTAGATTTCATTTGCTGGCCTTACAACACCACTCAAACTTGTGTGAAGAGATACATCTCTTTTTGCCTGTTTCATGGTACTTAAATGTCTTCCCTGTGTTTTCCTCCTTGGACAGAATCTCCTCTGTGTCCTCATGCCAATCAGCTCTTAAACAAACTAAGATTATAATTTTCCTCAAATTCGAAAACAAGCACATGAAATGCAGCCCTTTGATAAGCACACTATCCTTGTCGTGCCAACCCAGTTGCATTCAAAATAGCTTTCATTTACAATCTCACTTTAAAAACATATGGGAAGGAAACTCATGCATTCATGATGGAAGGCCCCCTCTCATCTATTAGATAAAGGAAGCCAGAGAGGAGGAAATTACTGAGCCAATGTATATCTCTTCTCTTTTTTTTTTCTGTGTATGCTACACCATGCAGGTCACAGCACGTACACCACAAGCTCAGCAAAACCTGCCTGAATGCACAGTTGCACAAATGGGTTTTTTTTGTTTGTTTGTTTGTTTTTTTAAAGGATTGCAAAATGATTTGAAATTCCAGAGGCAAATCCTTGTGATATATCCCTGATAAATTAGATCATGTCAGATTCCAGTTGAACTTGAACCAGAATATATCCCTGGGAGAAATATTTCATAATTTATTAATAGAAATAGTAGACACTCAATAAGGTAAATGATACATAAGTGATTGGCCTTGTAATCTTCAGAATACTATTATTCACATGATATGAGACACACACTCTGCGGGAATTAAACACATTAGATTCACAATACCCTGAATATAGGAAGGATCTTAAAAATGAAATAGCATGAAAAAAATGGAACATTTCCTCAGCTCACTTTCTTATATTTAGTCCAAAAAGGGTGAAAAAATAATAAGCGTGAAATAGGGCTAAACTTTCAGACACATAGACATATGTGTTGAGGACTTGTGTTGGGGTGTTAGTCTGTGCTATGGAAAGCTGCATGGTAATTACTCTTATGCTTGATTCTGTGAAAAGTAACTTTACCTGTGATGTCATTTGTTGGCAGCGTTATGTCATCATGTATGTGTATGTTAATGTATGCTATTGTGTACGATAGCTTTACAGTGTATGATTGCTATAGACCCTAGACACATTCTCTCTCTTTGCAGCTCTCTTTGGGTTTTATTTACATGGTTCATAAAATAGGAGACCAGATTAATCTCGTGAGCCAGAGATCAGCATATTCTTTTTTCTTTTCCACTCCTTATTTAAACAAATACTGAAAGTTTAAAAAAAAACATACGTGCATCTGTACACGATCAGTTTAGTCATGGCTATTTCTATGTCTCTTTGTTTAAACTCGTTTTTTTTCCCTATTTCTTTACATGCAGATGCCCAATTTTAAAAACTTGCTTTTAGCAAAAGAGCAAAAGTCAGCGTGTTGTGATCAAGGTGGACTCCCATTGCTATTAATCAAACAGAACCACTCACTCCTGCTTTTTTGTCATGCAGCTTTCACCTAGCTGCAAGCAAAGGGCTGCTAAAATGCCTGAACATTTTCCTTGGTCACAGTGTTGATGTAAAGGCAGCAGATTCCAAAGGTAAGACACACGCTTTGATCACCATCCTTTGACTCTCAAGGACATGAACTGACAGTCTGTCAAATATTTCATAAAGTGCCTGACCCCTGTGTGACGCCAAAATGATATTCCATCTAGTCATCGTCTACTCATTAAAGCCAGTCATTTACAGTGACTTGAATGTCAGTGAGTGTTTCTGCAGATAAAGACTGCCCTGTCCATATGTTACATGGCCTTTCACAGGTGTATTCAATGTATTTTGCCTCCCCCCCCCCCCCCCCCCCCCCCCCACCTGTGTAGGTAAAACCGCTCTGCACCTCGCTGTAGGAAATGGACACTCCTCATGTTTACAGAGACTACTGCAGGTACTCAGTCAAGAATCATGAAGAGTGTCCAAAAGCTCAAGGTTTTGTTCAGTCAAGCCACCATGACTGTGAGAAATATATATTTAGCACCGTGACATTATGTAAAAAACTGCCAGCACCATCCTTTTATCATTTATCAGTCTCTGATGGGGATACAAATCTATTTTGACTTGTGTTTTTGCATTGGTTGGTTGTTAGGAAATACCAGGTTCAGCACCTGATGATGGTGGTTTAAACAGACTGATAGCAAACTAGACTGATAATCAGAAAGCATGTTTTGAATTTTAATATGGATGGTTATTTGCATGGATAAAACAAATGAAATGTGGAATCATGATTGAAGCTCCACATTCAAGTGTTGATTAACATGCTTTTAAAAGTGAAAGAAATATTTTTTCTCTCTCTCTGTGTGTGTGTGTGTCTGTGTGTGTGTGCGTGTGTGCGTGTGTGCACATGTCTGTTTGCTTCACAGTGTAATTGCCCTGTTGACTGTACAGATCATCAGGGATGGACACCTTTGCATGAAGCAGGTTTGATGTGCTTTATATACCATGTGTATTTAAAAGCATCTGTTCATACAGTATATGTTTTTTTTTTTGTCTTTTCACCATCATGTTATTCCTTGGAGAGATCTCTTTTAACAGCATGTGTTGACTTGTGAATTCTGCACTGTCTGACAGTGCTGACAGTGTAAAAAGTCCTGGACCTGTAAAAAGGTCATTCCAGAATTATTTTACATCTATTAACACTGTAAATAGTGTTATACGTGAAAAAATGATCAGTTAGTTAACACTCCTGTTTATTCATATTCCAGTCACCATTTGAGTGGACAGTCCGTTTTTAATTCAGAGCACCAGTCCATTTGAATGGACAGTCCATTTTTAATTCAGAGGACCAGTCCATTTGAATGGACAGTCCATTTTTAATTCAGAGGACCAGTCCATTTGAATGGACAGTCCATTTTTAATTCAGAGCACCAGTCCATTTGAATGGACAGTCCATTATTAATGGGAGCTGATAGAGTACATTTGAGCTTAAATGTTAAGTTACGCATGGGGACTTTGCTGCGTAGATGGATTTTAATGCTTCTTCCGACTATGAGTGCTTCAGAATTCTACTTCTGTACCTCATTCCCTCTTCAAGACTCTCTGGCTCATCTCCAACATTCACGTCTCCATCTGCTGAATATTCAAATAACAATGTGGACAGTATTAGTAATACACTCTTATGTCATTTTTTACTGCATCACAACTCATTGTAGCTTCACTGATATAGGGAGTATGAAGGTAATTTATATATATATATATATATATATATATATAAAGTTATATATACATATATAATTGATATATATCCGAGCACCGTGTCATAAATGCAACAGATGTTTTTTCTGATCTTAACTATCTGCTTTTACACGTTACATTACAGAAATACTTTTGAGGTGAAATAGGTTTGGATAGAACGTTACCATCTTTTTTGACCATTTTCATGACTTCATTTGATTAGCTTAACAAATCAAACCTCTTTTCTTCAGTGGATAGTCAAATTACAAGCCATTGTTTTTTGTTTGTTTGTTTGTTTGTTTTATTTCTGTTCTTGTTTTTTCAGACATTAGTTAGATTGTTGTACCTGATCCAGTTGGAGACCTTCACAAAGCAGTCACATAATATTAGTATATCATTTTATTTGTTTGTTAGTTTGTTAAATGTGGTGTCCTCCTTGCTCTAGACCAGACGTCCTGTAGATTACTGTTAGGGAGGGCAAATGGCTCTTCTGATGTACTTCAGAACCTCTCCAGTTGCTTTCATACCCATGGACTCTCCTTTATTGATCAGGAAGAGTGCTTTCAATGAGGAAATGAATTTTTAAAAAATACATTACAGATGCAAGTATAGACATCACCATGGTTACATGTATAGTTTTGCAGAGATGGCCACTGTATAATTTTCAGTTATGTTTATGTTGAAATGGCCATTATGTACAAGAGGACAAGCAGGAAATCATCTCTTCTATGACTGCATCTGCTCATTAGCCTTCTGCTCATGTTAAAACCATGAGAACAGACTTGGACTTCTGTCACGGATTGTCAGTGGAATACTTGGAATGAGAGTGACATGTAGGTTGTTATGGTTACGGGTGTTTTTAGCCCTTTAAATTTTTCATGAAGGGTTCTTACTTCCTTGAGAATAGATATGTGTATTCTGTTCATTCATTGTGATTAGGGGATTTCTCAGTTTTATCTAATCCTCATACCAAATCAAACCATTTTTTTTATAACTTGGCGTTGCTTGACACACACACATATGGTGATTGCTTTAAATGTAGATCACTTCTAGTTTTGTGTGTGTGTTGTCATTGAATCTGTTTATATTAATTGATATGAAGTCCAGATACTTTAATGGAAAACTTAACCAAAATATGTAGTTACTTTCATTTATATTCCTTTCACGGTACCTTGAGAATACCTCAGATGGAGAGAAATCTGTTTTGTGTGTATATGTTTGTGCGTCTGTGTGGGACTGTATTTGTGCGTATGTTTCATTGTGTCATAACTGAATGTCATTGTTCCATAGGGCATTTTTCATTCTTGTCATAAATCAGTTAAATGCTTCTGTCTGCCTGAGGCTTGGTTGTGATCAGCAGGAAGTGTGTTTCTTACATATATATGTGTGACCTTTCGTGTTTTCCCAGCGTACGGAGGCTGCACGACAGGGGTCAAATATCTGTGTGACAGCGGTGCCTCTGTCTTTGCCATGGATATGGTGAGTACATTATGAGAAAGAAACAGGTGTTTGTAGTCTGATACAAGTTTTCATATCTTTGTCATGCCTTCATGTGTGTGTGTGTCTGTGTGTGCTTGTGTGTGTGTGTATGTGTGTGTGCTTTTGAATGAATGTGCTTGTGTGCATGTGTGTGTGTGAACAAGAGAGACACACACACAGAGAGAGAAAGGGAAGGAGTGATTCAGTGGTGTGTTATGTGTGTGTGCTGTGTTGTGATTACTCTGTGTATGACCGTTGTTAGGAGGGGCGGACGCCTTTGATACTGGCGGCTCAGATGGATCATGCAGGAACCTGTGAGCAGCTGCTGCTGTGTGGGGCCATCACTGCTCACCGCGACAAACACAACAAGTAAACACTCACTCTCCACTCAGACATATTTATTCTCTCATATAATTATGGATTCTGTTTCTGTTTGTATTCTACATTAAGTACATGTGGTAAAGCACATGTGGTGGGGGGAGAAAAACAGTGAGTCCCAACAGAGGGCGGGGCATTTTAGTGTGTTTTTTGAAATTCCCAGCCAAACCGTCATGTATCACAGTATCCATTTTGCAGAGATGGATTCCTTGATACACTTTTCTGAAAGCAGTCACAGTTTCCAGTGCGGAGTGAACACAGATACATAACCAGCAAAAACACACCATGAGGCAACTACCCTTTTTATACAAAATCCCTCAGACTCTCACTCTTGGAGGTCAAGACAACAACAGAAAAGTACACGGCAGCAAAATTGTTGCAGAGAGTTGTCATTTTTGTTCCATTCTTTGAAAAGTCTTAGTTTTTAATGAAGTTTCTGACAGAATCAAAAATGTTACCCACCAGACATCCACGGCCTGCTGGTCTAACCCTGGTTTTCATTTGGGGCCGCGTGCCAAATTCTGGAGCTAATGCTAATTACTGTCATTAACTCATGTAATTCATCTATTACCGTAACTATGTTCCTCCCCTAACCTCAGCTGAATCTTCATCTAGTGGCCTTGTCATGAGTGGTTAGCATTTCGGTAGGTAGCTGCATTCATGGCTGGGATGTTACACAGGAATGTTCCTATGCTTAATCATTCATAGTTGCTTTCAGTGAATGCCATCTTTTATTAGTACAAGCCTTGACTGAATGGGATCTTTCTATATGCAGAAGAACTACAAATTATTGTCAATAAATAATTAACAGTGTGAAGGATTTATTCATAACTGAAATAAGAAGTTCAGTTTGGGACTAAAGCTGTCACATTGCTAGATGAGGCTGGATATTACTCCTGACCTCTGCTTTGCATTTCACGATCTGTGACTCGTTTGAAAGACGGAGAGTGTGTTTTCGAGCTGTCGAAACTTTCACATAGCGTTTCCCGGACATTGACTGTTTGCTGGGACACATCTCATTGTCCTGACAGCATTGCCTTTTCACAGATTGGATACATGCATCCAAAGAGTCAAGGTCCACTCACACTCATATAAACCACTCAAACAAAGTTTATGAAGTGTCTTAGCTCACAGAAAAATCCCTTCTGTACAGTGATGTAGAGATCAGTTCAAGACAAGATTGTCTTGTCAAGGTTTTTTTCCTCTCAGTGTTCTTTCACGTGTGTGGAATGCAGCAATGTCAGCTCTCTCCGTGGGTTATTTGGAGAGCTGGAAGGATGTGTCTTCAATTGAACACATTTTTATTTTGCCCTTGGTCTTTCTTGCTTCTATATGTGTAATTGCAGTTGGTTTTGTCCTCATTAAAACAATGAAATACTTGTGCTGAAGTTTTTATGTGAGCTGTGGGCTTGGGAGATGTACATAGTTTGAAGCTTTAACTCTGCATATGAGGTTTAAAAATTCACTCTGAGGTGAAATTATCAGTTCATCAGTTTCAATATCCCCTCTATTGTTCAGGGTTCCTGCTGACCCCAAATGACTCTGTGTGTGTGTGTGTGTGTGTGTGTGTGTGTTCCGGACAGAACCGCCCTTATTGTGGCATGTGAGCGCGGCTGTAAGGGGGCAGTGGATGTTTTGCTGAAGAGTAAGGCTGACGTCACAGCTGTGGACATATATGGACATGACGCGTTCCACTACGCTCGACACAGTCAGGACCCGGAGCTGATCAAACTGGTTAAAAATGCTCTTGAGTCTGCCACTAAAGGTAAAGCCCCTCAAAAAACAAGCATTAGACTCTCTACCATTTAAACAGAGGAGGTGTCAGTATTTAGCTCCACATTCTGTCATAAAACTTGTGCACTTTGCTACTTTAGAAGAGATAACATCAGACACTTTCCAGTGGCACTAGAGAAAAGAACCAACCAGTCCACACTATTTAAGCCCATATACTTATTTAGAATGAAATCTTTGTTTTCAGTGATTTGATGTAACAGTTGTCAGGTCAGTTTATAAACCCTGTCCAAGGCAAAGGCTGCTAGACCTTGGAAACTAAACCTGCTGCCAAACTCCTTAGAGCCTCAGATCCACTTTTAAAACTGTAAGCATGTGGTGCCACCTCGGTCCAGTTTTAGTGATGGTGCGACCCAGCCTCTTCACCCTCGAACCTTTAACCCCAGCTTGACATTGGGATGAAAAGAGCAGGAAACATGTGATAGATGGACCCGTTAAGCATGTGGTTAGCTATCAATGAGGACTAAGCCATGCAAAACACATCAAACAAAAGGAATGCTGTTATTGGGCAGGGCCTTTCATAGACTAGCAGCCATGTACTGATTAATAATCACTGGATTTTTTAATAATGATTGGCAATGTATTTCACAGCAAAGAGACCTCCACAGTAACAGCAACAACAAAAAAAAAGACAGCAAAAGAAAATACAAAATCATAATTTACAGTCTCCCAGGACATGCGTGAGACTTTGAAAGAATTGCAATAATCTGTGAAGAGCACCCCCCATGCAAACAGGTGTTGAACAAAACAGCCCTTTCTTTTCAGCTGTCTCTAGTAGGTACCTAAAAATGACATCACACTTCCTGGCTCTCGCTTTCTCTAACTGCAACATCCCTTATGTAAAATTCCTCCTTTACCCCATCACAGTAAGATGTAAAACGTGAGGAAAACAAAGAAGAGACATTACTACACTAACAAAAAAGACAAAAATAGCAACAAATGGACTATTAGAGGAAGACTGTGGCTTCACTCCTAGCTCCCTCTCAACGTGAGGAAAAAGCCTGGAAATTCAGGAGTGTTTTGTGGCAGGGGATGGATGGAACACTCCGGTCCCAGAGAAGTGATTTGCACACTACGTCTTCACTGCTTGATCTATTTTCGCTGCCTTTTTTTTTTATGACGTGCGTCATACGCTCATATGAAAGCAGGCTTCTGTTCCTACCTTTGAGAATTACCTTACATTGGAAAAGCAGAAACACATAGACTGCTGGGAATTGTAAAACATGAGACAGGCGCTCATATAAGCTGAGACCAGGTTCATTCTGATTACAGTTTTACCAGTGCAGTGTTATTTGTCTTTCTCAGCCCCCCCCCACGCCCCTTGCTCAGGATCCTGATGAAATGCGTGAAAAGACTCTTTCGCTTGTTGCATTCAATATCTGTGTGGTTTCTTACATTCACTGCTGCAATAGAGCTTTCATGTGAGCTTTCAGACTGCATTGCAGCTCATTGAAAGCCAGAGCAAACATGTACAGGCTATTCTTTGAGTAAAAGACAAAACTGCAGTCTCAAAGTCACTGAGCTCTCCTCCTATAGCCAAAACAAGGGGCAGTTGGCATCCCAGCCTAACATTTTAATACATGAGCCAATGAAAGGGGTGGCATTTTAACTGATTCGTAAACTCAAGCACCGCAATTATGTGGATGTTTAGTATTTTGACAGTTACTTGTATCTGCTGCAAACCATTAAATATAAGGTGACAATTGTGTAATCCTTTCCTTCTTTCCCTTACTGCTAACAGCAAAGGAAGCTGCCAGGGCTGGACAGAAATCACAACAGGTAAACACACAACAAATATTTACTCCGCCAAAGGCATTGATTTGTGTCTGCTGCATTTAAAGTCAGCGTTTGTCAGTACATAATGAGTGTTGACTGAAACACGGATCTTGCATGCTGTTTTTGCATCAGTCCCCAGACAAAACCCCTCCTTTGTCTTACTGCCATCTAGGGGCCAGACTGTTAATAATCCCAAGGTCTGATCAGTCTTCCCCAATTCCCCAGCTGGTGCACTTACTTCAAATCAATAATGAAAATGAAATCTCTTCTGCACAGATCAATGGGCACTAATATATAGACTTGGTTATGTACGCAAGTTGAATCGTACGTGATGGTTTGCCCAATTTCACAAAAAAAGACCAGGCTTCACGTTGGTCCTTGAGAGTTATGGATTTTGCATGATAATGTGTGTGCACGTTCATAAATGTTAATGTCTTATTGGAACGCTCACGTGGATCTGTTACTGGGGCTCACTCATACATACAGATTAGACCTGGAAGAGATGTCCACTGTCTGTTTGTCACAGACTCATTTTTTGGTCTGAAATGATCTGTCAGATATGATTACAGGGAAAGCCATTGCCACAGTTCGTGTGCTTGTGTATCATTGACGATGTTTAATGATAATCTTGTATCTAGCAGACTTGATAATGTCTGTGCTTTCAACACTGAGTTTCATGTCCAAAGAAACAAGCCCCGATTCATGATTCATTAACCAGAGTCTGGAGAAAGAAGCAGACGTGCATGTGAATTTCAAAATCTTTTTTTTTTTTAAGTCTTTGGCTTCGTTTTTTTGGTTTTTTGGTTTTTCTGATGAAACATCAGAAGGTCTTGACTGAACTTTCTCATAATTCGTGGTTTTTTTCCCTCTCTTTTTTGACGTACGACACAGGCAAAATCCTTGATGCTGGGTGGGGGCCGGGGGGTGTCAAAGATGGATAAAGTTCAAACGGAGCAGCATATGGTAAGTCTCTCCCCCAACAGTTTACCTCAGTATTTCTGGATATATATAGCCCATCTGTTTTCTCTGTCAGTGTAGCAGTATATACTGCATGACCAGAGACATTAGAGAGACTGAACAGAATGTGAGCACGACTGATCAGTGGATTGGGACAGAGCACGTCTGTCTGTTCCCTGTACCCCGGGCATGCTCTCAGAAGACCGTGGGCAGGTAACCTTTATTTCCGCTGTGTAAGATAGCTTTTACTCCAGCCTGCCAGTCCAGACCCTGAGAAGTCAGGTTTGAGCTGGATGAGAGCTGGAGCAACAAAACAAAACGAAATAAACAAATAAAATCTACATCACCAGGGCCAATGACCCGTGGCCTGGCTTAGCCTCAGCTCGTCTGATGTGTTTAATGAGAAGCCTGTTGATCGGCCGTGCCGACACCAGCTTCACAACAGCGAGGGCACGTTCTGAGCAGTGAATCAGTGAGTCTTAGTGGAAGGAGCGGGGAGCGTGCTCAGATGGTGGGGAGTTTAAATGAGGTGACTTCAGCATGGCCATCATTTTATTCATACAAACGGGATGTGACTCTGATTGCCAGGCTCTCACTGATGTTGTAATGGTTTTTGTCTGTATCACAGAGGGAGCACGGAAGCCGCCCTGCAGAAGGTAAGAGAGGAATTTCTTGTTTAGTTTTTTTTTTTTTTCCCCAGGTTAAAAATGGTCAGGTTTGAGTATCACAATCAGCTGAATGGAATAAGAATGGTCTTTTTAAGGTTTGGTGGGTGGATGCATTGTTCTGATTGTGTAATACATTATTCTTTTCCCAAGGTAAAGATGCCCCCCCTCTGAATCTGACACATAACTTGGATTCCATCCAGGTAGTCCTTTTTCTTCTTGTTCTTGTTCTTCTCCTCCTTCTTCTTCTTCTTTTGTAGTTTCAAATGCCTGCCTGATACTTTTTCTTTCATATGTGCTGGTTTTAATTGTGATATTGATTTTGTAAGATCAATACCGAAGTTATGTTTCAGGTTTTTTATTTGAAAGAATTTTCCCTGGCCTCCATAGACTTTTTGGTATTTTGAAAAGTTTGAACACATATTTGTATTATATTACAAATGTAGTTTGTAAGGGCATCACTATATGTATGACACCTTCATATGAAGGTCTGTAAATAAACTTTTTCTCTGTAAGCACAGTCTTTGCAGGCTTGCTCTAAGCTCACAGCTCCTGACAAAAGATTGGCATTTAAATCCTCCCCTTCATTTCTGCCCATGGGCACATTATAAAGACATTTAAGCTTTTTTATTACAGCTAATTTCATTTGCAATCATAACACGCTATTTCAGTTGAGCTGTCTATTTAGTCTTCATTTAACCCTCACTGTAAGATTTTCTGACTTCGTCAGAAATACCAGAGGTGTGTGTGTGCGTGTGTGTGTGTGTGTGTGTGTGACTGAGCACACTTAAATGTCTGAGCTCATCCCAGCTCAGTTTGTGTTGATTGCCCTCCATCAGGCCCAGCAGCTCTCCTCTCCGTCAGCTCCTGTTGCCAGAGCTGTCCCCAGACCAGTCGAGCCATGCTCAGGAGAAATGGATGCCCTGAGGAGGGAGCTTAGAGAAGTTCGGAGGAGGCAGGAGGCTGCGGAGGGGGAGGTGCATAGACTAGAGGCAGAGTTAGTCCTACGAGTGAGGGAGTATGAGGAGCTGAGGAGAAACAGCGAGAGAGCCCTCCACGAGTCCCATGCTCGGTCCTGGGAGCTCGAGGAGGCCCTGGGGGAGGTGCAGAGGAGGATGGCTGATTCGGAGACTCGGGTTCGGCAGATGCAGGCTCACCTGATGGCTGTCAGGGAGCACTTGGTGGAGGAGCTGCGAGCTCAGCTCCAGGAGGCCAAAGGGCAGCGTGAAGCAGCTGTGATGGAGCTGAGCCGGCTGCAGAGAGACCTGAGTCACAGCAGGAGGGAGGTCCAGGAGCACAAAGAAGGTCAGGGCATACTGATACAGGAGGTGCAAAGGCTAAATGAGGAGCTAATCAACACAAAGCTGGAGAAGAAAACGATGAGGGAGAAGCTGACAGCTCTAGAGACCAGTCCAAAAGATAAAGAGGTTCAGACGGTCAGCCAAGAAACCCAGACCACCTCTGAGAGCCCAAGCCTGAAAATCAAAGGCACAGAGCCAGGCCTCAGAGCCAACGGTCGTCAGCAGAGCGTGGAGAAAGGGAATTATATCAGCATCGCAGATCACGAGGCGCTGAAGACCTCATTGAGCAGTGCACTCAGGCAAGCCGAAGCCAAAGCCCAAGAAGCATTGATGAAGCACCAGTACATTCAGGAGGAAAATGAAAATTTACTGAGAGAGCTCCGGGAGCAAAAGACTGAGCTGGACACCATCCAGAAAGCCCTTCACGCCAAGTTTGTCCCCGTGGCTGAGGTGGAAGAAAAAGAGAAAGAGCTGGCCCAGCTCAGGCTAGCACTGGTGGAGATGGAGCAGAAGAACGCAGATCTTCAAGCCCTGTCCCACCTGGACAAGACGTGTGTCAGTGAGGAAGGCGCTCTACAGCTCAAACCACGGGAGAACCAGACATCCGGTCCCCAAAGTCTGAGTGAGTTACAATCCAGTGACGTAGCCCAGGCTGGGGAGACAGAGGAATCAAAGCTACAGACCAGACATGACTCTAGAGGAGTCTCAGAGGAACATTCAGTTGAGGTCAGTGATTCTGCATCACCATCTGTTTCCCTGTCGCCTCAAGACCCAAACCTGTAAACCCACTGTGCGATTTGCCTGGGGGAGGGGATTTCCCTCCTCTGGTCTATGTATTCCTGCCCTTGCTGAATTATTTTTATCCCCGGTGGGAACATAATTTATCCCCTCTCATGGTGATTAATGCTATGGAGTATAAGGGCCACATTGAGGGAAAATAAATTCTGAGATTTCGAGAATATAGTCGTAATTGTGTTGTAAAAAGGCAGCGTAATATTACGAGAATAAATTCATAATTTTACAAGAAAAATCATAATGTTAGGAGAACAAAGTCGTAATTTTAGCCTACTTGTTATTTTAGAGGCAAAGTATCAGAAGAGCAGCCTGCCTCCCGCGTTAAAATGAGGAACATGGAGCCTCTTGTGAAGTTATATTTTAGTATAGGTTTGACAAATAATGAAATATTTAATCTTTTGGCACATCAGCACCACATTATCTTAAGTATCAGACAGACAGCAGTTGCCAAAAGCAGGCTCAGGTTGCCATTGACTGTCGCCCGTTTGTTGATTGCTGGTAATATATTTTCCTAAAAATTATTAATGCTCCATTGTAGATTAATGCTACTTCATCAATAGACCATATAAAATGCCTAAAATAAAAGGAGCTTTCACAAAATGCACCTTGTGTATACCTGTGTTTTAAACTCAGCAGACCAGAGCTTACTCCACGGCTAGTGCTGCAGAAAGGAAAGATGGAAATAGACAAGGGGCGTGACAGTCCCAATCTTTCAAAAAAGAGAGAGAGAGAGAGTTCTATAGGCAGGTGCAAATTCAACAGTGAGAAACGAGCCACATATGAAAATGATGGGAAGAATATTTCCCAATGGGTTCAGGACTATTTTACTGGGGATCATTACATAGTGACAATATATTTGATACAGGAACAAGACTGAACTGCAGTGAAAGTGTTTGAAGTGACAGTTCAATAAACACAATATGACAGAAGCCCCTTCTCAGCATAAATATGGAAAATGTAGTTTCATGTTCTCTTTCATGTCCTTTTACATAAGGTCAGATGCTGTCCCACATAACCTCACAATGGCCGCCTTCGAAACACTAGACTAGTATATCAACACTATACTAGTATATCAATCTCCCTCAGGTGTGTCTACTTAATAATATTGTACTGTAAAGCAGCCCACAGCCATGACATCAACATCAGCTCCCCTTTCAGATGTGTCCAGGGCTTTGTATGTCTTATCCACTGTGTTTTACCGACCAGGTGTTAGGGACACAGGTCAAGGGTAGTGGGTCCCCGCTGGTGGCAGCTGAGTCTGAGGTGATTTGTGGACCGCTCCAAACAGACAGCTCTCTCCAGGCTCACATCCAAAACCTGCAGCAGCAACTCAAGGTTAGCAGCACGTGAGTGCCCCATATCTGTTAAACACTGCTTTATATGGCACTGTTTACCTTATATGGTCAAAACTCACTGGATAATTCTCTCAGTTCTTATGGTGCTACTTTCTATGGCCATGGCACTGGGCAACTGTTTCAGCATTCCTCTTCTCTAAATATATGCGTCAATTATTTGTATCCACAGAATCTCATAGTCTAAACGAAGCAGACTGAATTTTGGAAATGAACTTTCATGTGTATTTTTTTGAACATTTGTCTTTATTAAATTTATAATTAATAGCCTTCTTAAGTCAAAGCTGATTTATAGTGCAGCAGGCTACAGTTTGAGCCATTCTCTCATACACAAAAAGACAATCAGTTCCTTCCTACACCAGTCTGCATCTGTAGTTATTGTTCATGGGTCTTCTTTGGCATCTGTGAAAATTGCCCTTTTCATCAAATGGATATTGAACATTTCTTTGTGGAAGTCTGAACGTTTCACTCCCAAGCAGAGAGAGTTGAAGGAAACGGAAAGGCCACTCTAAGGCTGTTTGTTGATGAGGACTTGGGATCCTGCACTGTTTTGTTTCACTCTATGCCAGAGGATATGAGCGTTCATGTTGCTCTGTGCTGTAGTGTATGAGCGTTCATGTTGTTCTGTGCTGTAGTGTATGAGCGTTCATGTTGCTCTGTGCTGTAGTGTATGAGCGTTCATGTTGCTCTGTGCTGTAGTGTATGAGCGTTCATGTTGTTCTGTGCTGTAGTATATGAGCGTTCATGTTGTTCTGTGCTGTAGTGTATGAGCGTTCATGTTGCTCTGTGCTGTAGTGTATGAGCGTTCATGTTGCTCTGTGCTGTAGTGTATGAGCGTTCATGTTGTTCTGTGCTGTAGTATATGAGCGTTCATGTTGTTCTGTGCTGTAGTGTATGAGCGTTCATGTTGCTCTGTGCTGTAGTGTATGAGCGTTCATGTTGTTCTGTGCTGTGGTGTATGAGCGTTCATGTTGTTCTGTGCTGTAGTGTATGAGCGTTCATGTTGCTCTGTGCTGTAGTGTATGAGCGTTCATGTTGTTCTGTGCTGTAGTATATGAGCGTTCATGTTGTTCTGTGCTGTGGTGTATGAGCATTCATGTTGTTCTGTGCTGTAGTGTATGAGCGTTCATGTTGTTCTGTGCTGTGGTGTATGAGCGTTCATGTTGTTCTGTGCTGTGGTGTATGAGCGTTCATGTTGTTCTGTGCTGTGGTGTATGAGCGTTCATGTTGTTCTGTGCTGTAGTGTATGAGCGTTCATGTTGCTTTGTGCTGTAGTGTATGAGCGTTCATGTTGCTCTGTGCTGTAGTGTATGAGCGTTCATGTTGTTCTGTGCTGTAGTGTATGAGCGTTCATGTTGTTCTGTGCTGTGGTGTATGAGCGTTCATGTTGTTCTGTGCTGTAGTGTATGAGCGTTCATGTTGCTTTGTGCTGTAGTGTATGAGCGTTCATGTTGCTCTGTGCTGTAGTGTATGAGCGTTCATGTTGCTCTGTGCTGTAGTGTATGAGCGTTCATGTTGTTCTGTGCTGTAGTGTATGAGGGTTCACGTTGTTCTGTGCTGTAGTGTATGAGCGTTCACGTTGTTCTGTGCTGTAGTGTATGAGCGTTCACGTTGTTCTGTGCTGTAGTGTATGAGCGTTCACATTGCTCTGTGCTGTGTTATGAGAGTGCACATCGTTCTGTGCTGTGTTATGAGAGTGCACGTTGTTCTGTGCTGTGTTATGAGAGTGCACATTGCTCTGTGCTGTGTTATGAGAGTGCACGTTGCTCTGTGCTGTGTTATGAGAGTCCACGTTGCTCTGTGCTGTGTTATGAGAGTCCACATTGCTCTGTGCTGTGTTATGAGAGTCCACGTTGTTCTGTGCTGTGTTATGAGAGTCCACATTGCTCTGTGCTGTGTTATGAGAGTCCACGTTGCTCTGTGCTGTGTTATGAGAGTGCACGTTGCTCTGTGCTATAGTATGTGAGCGTGCACGTTGCTCTGTGCTGTGGTATATGAGAATACACTTTGCTCTGTGCTGTAGTACATGAGCGTGCACGTTGCTCTGTGCTGTAGTACATGAGCGTGCACATTGCTCCGTGCTGTAGTCTATGAGCGTGCACGTTGCTCTGTGCTGTAGTCTATGAGTGTGCATGTTGTTCTGTGCTGTGTTATGAGAGTGCACGTTGCTCTGCACCATGACACATGAGGGCATGAGCAGAATTACTTGACTGCTCCACACATGCATGTAACACGTGAGATGGTAATAGCAGCAGCGACACCCTCACCTGAGTTCATTTAACACAGACAATGTGGAGGTGTGCCAGGCCGACGTTTAAGCCACCTGTTGGTGTGAAGCGTGAAATTGCCTCGTAGTGTGGTGAGAGGCAGCAAACGACATGAGACGGCGGATGGCAAATTACATTCTGAAGTGCCTGTTGAGATGAAATTACTCAGACTGGGGCAAAAAAGACCTCCTCTGACCTCCTTGGAGATTTCTTATTTCTCCTACTGTATTCTGTACAAAATATTACCTCTCTTTTCACTTTCTCAAAGCATACATTCATCTCTTACGATTTGCCATTTGCTGAACTTTTTTTTTTGTTGCTTTTGGAACAGATACATTTTTAATTTATTTTGCCATGGCTGATACAAACCTCTTTTTTTCTTCTTTCTTTCTTTCTTTCTTTCTTTCTTGATTTACTGATTGATTTATTGGTTGATTGTGACTTTTCTATCATTGGCAGGACACCGAAAAGCACTACAAAGAAATTGTTTCCATGTATAGGACACGTCTTCTCAACGCTGCCCAGGTACTGCTTTCTCTGTCACTTGTAGTTGGATATATGCAGCTTTTTTTTCCAGACAAGCTTGAAATGATAAATTAACATGCCAGACTCGTGTACTAAGTGAAAGATTGGTGTATAGTATATAACCAAAACCAAAGTCAGTAAATGAAATAGAGCAAGTTTGAAGAGGTTTTACACTAATTAGTATGGCTTTTTGTCTTCGTGCTGTGGGTAACTTTGTCGGTAGTTAAGTTATCCATGTGTTTTTGGGGTCGCGTTAGTCTTGTTTATGTGCTATAGTTGGGACAAGATGTTGAGTGGTTCAAGCTGAAAGCATCTGAGAGGAGAGCAGGTGCTGACGGCTAAAGCCAGGCCCTAAAGGCACTAAAGTGTCAATGCAGTGTAGTGCTGATAAGTGTTCGTTTTACAGGGCTACATGGATGAAGAGGCCAGAGTGGCTCTGCTTCAGATTGCCCAGATGCGACAAGAGTACGTGTACTGATCACACACGCCCGTTTGGAACGGCCTGTGCTCTTTACATGTGCTTCACTTGACTGATATGGACCTGAGAGTGAGGTGCTTCAGAAGACTGGTGCTGAACGTCGGATAGGACTGCAGCACACACTTCACCTCAACACCCTGTCAGATTTGACTAACGAGTCGGATTTGACTTGGTTCATTCTTTAAGCTTACGTTAGCCAGCCTGACTGGGACTCTTGGCGGACATTTCCATGCCTCTACTCATTTCCTCCCGAACAAATGCTCAAAGAACAGAATGTCCTTTTCATCAAAAAGTGAATGACGTGTAAAATGAAGTGCTTTTAATAATATTTATGAAAAAGAGACATTAACACTCAATAAGGCTTTCATTTGTACAACATAACAATGTTAAATAATCAGTGTTATATGAATTGTATAAGAACTTAATAAATCTCTACTGATATGTGTCGCAGTCATTATGGATATAGCTATGTGGGTGCTGTCCCTTAATGCCACTCCCAGCCAGCCTGGAAATTTCACAGAGTCAGTTCATTACAGCCACTGCTCACAAGCCAGTCATGTTTTACTGACCTCAAAGGCCTCTTTGAAATCTATCTCGTAAGGTTCTTCTGTTATCCAATCAACAGGTCTTTCCATTCATTTCAGCAATCCAATTGCTCGAGGATGTGTTCTGTAAAATTGCTGGGGTTTGGCTGCCCCCTAGTGGTGTGTTCAAATCAGTTGCTTTTTCATGAGTGTGTGGCAAGTTTAACATGAGTATGTCTGACATAAGGGTTTTTGTTTTTTTTGCCTTTTACGTAAATGTGTTGCTTCAACAGTTTGACTGTTACTGTCTCTGATTTGATGAAGGATAATATTTAAAATCTGTGGAGACTTTAACATTATTTTTGTTTTTCCTCGATTGGGCGGAAGTTTGACAGCATGTTTACTCATTTTATCCAGGGGGTGGTTCAGAAACCTAATTTCTATGAAATAACCCACTGGGCTTTCTCTGTGTTTGTATTATAACGGCACAGAAGAATTAATCTGCACAAGGAGGAACACTAAATTTGCAGAGTCACTGAATTCTGTCACCGCCTCAGAAAAAAAATGTCTCGAAAGTTCTGATCAGATAAGCGTGTATTTTTCACTTAGAGCTGTCTTATTTAACCCTCTGACAGAGCGCCCATAAAACTCTTGACACATGGCTTTAATTTAAACACATGCACAGGAAAGACCAAAACCCACTGGCTTTCTTTACCCTCAACCCAGATCCTCATCAGAGACTTCATTTCTGCACCTAAGATTCATATTCAACTCTGCAGTGGGTTGTACTAAGCCCGGCAGTTATACAAACACGCATATACTTGTGTGTGTTCTAATGTCTTGGGTAACAGAGTTATTGTGGTCATTGTGGGTTTTACTCTTTGTTTTGGCCTGGGCGGTTCCAGTGCAGTTGGACTCCATCAAAGCGTGCGATATTGAGTAGAGTTCGTTGGCAGAGAGACGACATGTTTTATGTCACATTTTGGGCTCTGTTTAGTGAAGTCTGGGGATTTTGAACTGGAAAGAAACTTAATACGCCATTAACTTTGAAGCCCGTCCAACCACATTCTCCCTCTCTGTTCACTCTGCGCCATTCGCCTCAATTTGTTCTGTTCGGTCCCACTTCCCCACTTTGCCATTATTGTAGTGCTTGTCTCATATTTAATAGGAGAGCAAACCACAACATTGGTTTTGAGTTTAGTTATTTGTGGTCTGATCTGTCTAAGCTGTTCTCGGTAATTATGGTGAATGCATTTCACTGTGCCTGGAGACTTGCCTTTAATCAGATTTCCAGTGCGGTAACCAGTACCAGATGTCTGCTTTTGCTTTGGTTTCGCTCGAATTACCAAGCGTGCGTAAAGATCACAACACCATGATCATGTTTAAAACGCCTTCCAACAAATACCGCCTGTCCACGGCCCCCTTTTCCTTCTCCCCAAAGATTTTGAGGCGCGGTGACCTCACTTGGCTGTAACTCCGCCTATGTCTCTCACACAGGTCAAATTCACTTGAGCAGCATTAAATTGACTCTGTGCTCTGATTTGAAACACATGAAATTGGAGATTTTTTTCTCTTTTTAAATCCCTGTCTTTGTTTTATCTTTTGGCTCTTGGAACTGCATTTTTTCCAGGTGACAATTTAATGCCAAACAGAGGAATTGTCATCAGTAGCTTAGGGATTGGATGTTTTTCTGAGAGCGTTATTTTGGAGTGAGTAGAGTTTGAACACATGGTTTGAATTGGATGGCTTCCTCATGTCTCCTTTCCTCTCTCTCTCTCTCTCTCTCTCTGAGAATGTTAGAAATGGCCTTGTGACTCCTGCACACTTGAAACAGCTTCTCACTCCCTAGAGATGCGTAACGCACTGTCCAGCATAGAGAAAACAGGAGGAAAAGCCATTATCTTACTCTACATAAATCCAAGTCTTTTGTAATCTGCAAGCCTGCAGGAAAACCACTTCATTCACCTTAATTCACTAATCCAATCACACGGCAGCTCCCACACACCAGCAAATGCAGGGTCAGCGTAGTAACCGGAATGTCGGATTTGTTCGGAATTCTCCCTCCGTTGTGATGTCATCTATGGCGGGAGCTGTTTTTTCAATGGGGATTTCATAGCTTGTCTGAAATGTCAGTTAAAAAGCTTTTGTGGTAATACTAGTGCAGAGTTGTATTACTGTTTTTCTCCCTCATTAGGATGTGGTTAACCACCACTACATCAGGTTCCCATTCATCCGTTTCTCCATCCCGTCTCCGCCCAACGCAAATGACAAGTGCTTAAACAAAGGCCTTTAATAGCATTGACATGCTGTGGTGTGTCTTTTATGAAATGGATCTGATGGGACCATACTCACCTTCTGCTATCGTGGAAAAAGCTTCCTCAGGATTTCAGACGTATTTTTCGTTTCCTTGCCTATTCCACACTGTCTGTGCTCTTTTGAGACAATGGAATATCATAGAGGCTTTTAACATCACAATATGATTTGCAGTTTATTTCAGTCACTTGGTGTTACTTCTCCTTCTCATTTAACCCATGGAGACTCATAAAACCACATAGTCAAGTGGTGCTGGATGTACAGCGCTATTAGAGGAACTCATCTTTCTTGCAATGTCTTTCTAAAAAATGCTTTGATGCTTAGGGCCTTTCTTAATCATATTGCCACAGAACTGCTATTTATGTTGCAATTCTATTAAAAAAAACACTAGCACATGCTTTTTCCATCACACAACATTTCTGCCCAAGAAGTAAATCAATTTTGATGTACTTGACGTATAATTTTTGTGTATTTTTTTTTAAACAGTGATTGTGTTGTTTGCTTGGATTGAAGTGGTTTTAGTTTAAGTGTTTTGATTCAATAGCAGCTAATGTAAGTGGCTGTTTGACTCTGAGCCACAGTTACACTTTCTCCTCTTGTGTGGAAACAACAGTAGTTTTAGCACCATGATCACGAGTCTCAAGGCTGTTGTGTCTGGGGCGCTTTCCTAACGTTGACCACACAGCCGTTAACTAACTGGGAACCTCTCATTCCCCAAGATGTCTCTTCATTTAAAGACTGCCAAAAAACTAGCTGTCCCCTCTGAGTACTCTTCTACCACTCCACAACTTAATTCAGTTCAATGTCTGGATACAAATTAAACAGGAGGGTAAAATGGAAAATTAAACAGTAGATGTTTAACACCTCCATCAGACAAAGTGAACTTGAATAAAACAAAACAATGTGGTGCCAAACAGACGGACCATAGGGGTCGTACGAACAGAGAGCATGTGAGATGTCTTGACACATTCTCTAGAACAATCCAAACCTCAAAACCTGTCAGGCTCATTCAAAACATCCACTCCTTCCTCCCTGACCCCCCACCCCACCTCACCCCACCCTACAGGAAAGATTGAGCAGGGCCTCAACTGTTGAACACACCCAGTTCTCTGATCACCCCAGTTTGTACACTTCCTTTAAACGCCTTCTCAAGAGGAGTGGCAGCTGGTAGGCCACACTGGGGTTAGAAAAGCGTTAGCAGATTTAATGTGGTTGTCAATGTTTCCCCAGAGCAGGACTTAGTGGAAGTGTAATTATTCAGTGGGCACTCAGCCCAAGTTTTTCAGCCAGCTTAGAGTTCTGTGTTTTTATTAGTGTGTGTGTGTGTGTGTGTGTGTGTGTGTGTGTGAGACTGTTGATCATTAGTATTGGAAAATCCATCGGTCTGCGGTCTCTCCCATCCATTAAAACTTGAAAGAACATACCCTCTTTTTCTGCAGAGAGGAATTCACAAGACATAAACAGCCTGTTAAGTGGAAAACTACATCTGTGTTCATTTGTTTCTGCGAGAGATGGCCACATTTGGTAATCCTTACTGAAAATTCCTTCCAATCGTGGAGATCAGTCAGCAAGTGGAGAGAGAGAGAGAGAGAGAGAGAGAGAGAGAGAGAAAAAAAAGGAGCAGTTTCACCCATCTGTTTCCTGCAGTCCTCAGTAGTGGTTAGGAGCAGAGGATCCATCCACAGTGGGAGGGTGTTGAGAAGTGGAAGTTGAGGCCCCTTGCACTTCATATATGTTTAAGCTCTCATCAGCTTACCATCACTTCTCTCTTCCCTTCGTGTTTTTATAATGTATTTTGAGAAGTGCCTGTGGACTGGACCAAATCCATACAGATTTTTCAGTGTTGGACACATTATTCTTTCACTCAGTATCTCGGGGTATCCAAACAAAAGACGCACGGAACACGGACAAATTAGACTAAAGTGAAAATAACAGTGGGTTTTTTTTCTCCCTGACTTTGGCCTTGGTAACTGTGCTCACTGTCAGACAGACTTTTTATTTATTAATTTATTCATTTATTTTACTTATGTCCATAAGAAAGCTGATGATGTCATGATTCACTGGTCCACTGTGGTCCATTCCTCCTGAGTATATAAGTAAAATTTACTCTCAGTAGGCTCAAACTGGCCTTGCTTGAATTCTGCATTCCTGTCAGCACCAAGTATGTTGTACTGGAACTCAGTGGCAGCCACTGCAATCTTCTCTTCAAACCATATGTTCCCAGGACTTACTCCATGAAAGGGGGAATTATTATGTAAAAGACAGCAGCGTGAAATGTAAGATCCACAGAGTAACCAGGAATACTGGTTCAAGATTCAACACTTAATCAGTCCATTCTTTAACACATCCATATGTTAAATGCACCAGTCCCGCCAAAAATAACAGAATACACACGATTCAACGGTTATTCCAAACATCTATAGGGGAAAAAATAATGTAGTGATACTAAGAATTAAATGTGAGAACAGGCATAAAACCACTTGGCCTATACTCTTGGATGGATCATGTATATTTGACACTGAATTTGACTCGGATTCAAATGAAACAAACGTCCGCAGAATGCTCCGGGACACTTTTCGGAGTGGGCCCCCACCCAGGTTAACAAAACGGCAGCCATGTAGAGTAACGAGTGGCTATGTTGTGTTTGGGAGGCTCAGAGACCCAGTGCCTATTGGGCGGCTTGTCTGTGTAAGGGAAAGTCTGCTCCACAGTGAAAAGCACCCTGAAAGGGCAGGTTGGATGAAACGTCACGGCCGTTTAATTGAACCCATTGAGGCTGGTGCTAAAAATAAGCATGCTCTCCTCTTTATCTGAACAAGGGATTGCGCCTTTTGATGTGTGAAGGGAGGTGTGAATATCTGAAGAGAAAGAAAAACTCTGCTGGGTCTCTCTCTCTCTCTCTCTCTCTCTCTCTCTCTCTCTTCCTCATTAGTGTGAATAGAGAGTTAAAATAGCCAGTAATGTGTCTTTTGGAGGCAGGCTCATCTGCCCTCTTTCATCCACTCTCTTCCACAGGTTTTCATCACTTTGATCCTTTCCCTCCAAACCTCTGTCTCTGATTGCACCTTTGTGCTTCAAATTTGTGTGTGAATTCAAATGCAGATTCCCTGATCAGGAACATCCTAAAACATACCTTGAGGGGGAAAAATGGATTTGTGATTATCCATCAGCTTGGAATGATCTTCAGTTGGACGTACTAGGTGTTTGTGTGTGTATGCGTGTGTGCGTGTGTGCGTGTGTGTGTGTGTGTGCGTGCGTCTGTGTATCCTTCACTGGGTTAAAGGCAGAAAGAAACGCACCATATTTATAGGGTGCAAATGCTGACTACAGTGAAGTAAGAATGACTCAAAAAGTTTTTTCTTAAAGCACTAAGCATGTTTTGTCACATGCTCTGTGTTGCAATCAGGACTTAGGATGTAAGTGGAATTCCATTTGCTCACAATGTCTGAATGAAATAATCCAGATAATAACAGAGTAACTGTGGCTTGGAAGAGAATTATTAATTATGACAACAGTAGGAACATTTTATTTTTGATTTGTTTACTGTTCATTGGCGCCACAGAAGTGAAACAAGCTTTATTGTAATACATTTTCCATAACTGCCTCCAGAGGTTGGGAGGGGGTGGGGAGGGGGCGGGGGGGTTAGTGCATATTGCAGTGAACTACTTAAAAGAGTACTGTTTAATGTGATATGTTAATTCCGTATTGTGAGTGATAGACAGATGATATTTGGCTGGGTCTTGCTCTCGTAACATGTTTGTAGAAGTGATTATTTTAGAGAATCAAAATCTGTGCTTTTCTCCTTCAGTACACCTGAATGCTTTGGAAACATGCTGCTTTCATAACTTCACAGCTACTGCATGGCACTTTTACACATAGTGTCCTGCAGAGGGCAGCCTTGCATAGCATTAGAATCCATTACAGGCGTTCGATTATGAACGGAGTGAGACTCATGACTAGGACAGATGGTGCCTTGCAGAGGCTGCTCTTAACAAAGACCCAGTTTAAAATGACATACAGAAGCTTAATCATATTTGTATATAGAGAAAATAATATTCAGTCTATAAAGCAGTTTACTGAACTTGGAAAAGATAAGATGAATTTCTTCATTATATCACAGCGATCTGTCATGCACAGCAAAAAAAAAGACATGACAAATTAGGCATAACTGTCAGGAAGACTCATGCACAGGCCAGAATGTGGGCATTACAATCATTCAAAACACGTTGATTAAAATGCAATAGTCCTAAAAACAATTTCTCGCATGACTAGCCCACGATTCCATGGCCTTGCGAGCACAATTGAGTTTGTAATATGGTCAAAGTGGCCGAGATTCGGTTGAGACTGGGAATCTGGGGGAATAAGTGAGTAGAATGACCTTGCTTTAAACCGCAGACCTCAGCGCTGTCAGTTTGCACTTCGACAGGCTAGCGCTTGACGATGGCTTTAGCTGAAGGTGGCCTGGATTTGACCCATCGCCTGGGGGGTGTACAGGGGAAACAGAGTTAGCGAGCTGGCTAACCATGTGGTGTGGATAGAAGTGTGTGTTAGCCAAGCGCTCCATATTGCAGAGAGAGAGAGAAAGAGAGAGAGAGACTCCGAGGTTTTCCTCCCACACATTTCCACCGAGCCTCTTAAAGGTTACAGCTGGGATCTAATGAATATGTTCTCTGCATAAGAACAAATTAATAAGCGTGTGGTTGGCAAAGAGAGAGCAAACATCTGTCGGACTCCAAGTATTACAAGTACTTTTATATTCAAGGATATTAAATTAAAAGTGTTTCGCTCTCGCCTTCCCCCCTTTTTTATCTTTATCTTTTTTGTTCCACAACGTTACATTTAAATTCCATGGATATGTGCTTACAAGCTGTGGAATAGTTATAGTCAGTGGATTCACTGAATAGTTTTCAGCTGGATTGGAGGCTCGTAAGCAAGAGGCCAATAATCCGGAATGTTCCCTCCTCCCCACGGATCATGAGATGAGTGTATTGGAAAACACACCAATATCTTTACAAATATTTACTCTTGTCGGCAACATCTGCTGAATTTATTGCTGAAAAATCAGCAGTAAATTCAGCAGATGGATTGGATTGGATTGGATCGTCCAGATGTTTCTAATAACAGACCCAGGCGTAGCCGCGGCAGAGAAGGTGCCCTTGAGTACACTGTTCCTCTGGTACGGCCTATCACCTTCGAGACTCGCCCAGGTATCCAGATTTAAATGAACATGGAGAATAACTAGCCTGCTTTAAAAACGGATCATAAGGTTGGTGGTTTTTAAAAGGTATTGTTCTGGTATGTTCCCATTAGCGTTTGCTAATCAGTAAGCCATGCTGCACACTACCACGCTGCACGTGCGTCAGAGCGGTTCTTATGATGTTCCTGTGCTGGCAGAGTGTGATCTGAATGAACCAGTGTGTATTTGGATAGAGAGCATTAATGATTTATAAGTACCATCTGTTAGCCGAAACCCGCAGAATCGCACTCAACACCATCCCCCCACCCCCCAAACCCAGGGATAACTTGTACACCCCAAAACATTTAATCCTCTGATACCTTTGCATAAAAAGAACTGAGATACCTACAGTCCCTGAGGGTGTTTTTATATTTCCCTCTTCATCTCGTTGTTTTGTACATGGGTTCTGAGGTGAATAGGTTTCTGTGCCTCTGTGGACTACCTGGTCTGCAATAGCATTCATTCTCTAGTCTCAAATCCCATTTGTTCTGCAGAATGTATGTGACCTGACGCACTGTGCCAACCTCTCCTAGCATGTAGAGCAGGAAGTCAGGGGCCTATGGGAGAGAAGAGGAACTGACTGGGAGCTTCCCAGACGACAATCCATCACCTCAAAGACACATCTGCCATGGGAACATGTGTCAGCACCCGTTTGGATGGAATAGTAGGCTCTTCTGCATGCTATTGCTATTTATGGTTTTATGTACAGGAGTGTTTTTAATGTGTGTGTGTGTGTGTGTGTGCGTGTGTGCGAACGCGCGCGCGCACGGGTGGGTGTATGTGTTTCAAATTTCTGTTTTTTTGAAGATATGATTTTGTTTGTATAAATGTGGATGTATAGTCCTTTAATGTGTGTGTGTGTGTCCGTGAGGACAAGTGGCAAGCCTCCTCTCACATCTTGGAACCAACTTGTCAAGGAGGCCTTTTAAACAAAAGGGGAAGGGCTGGGGGGGCTTGGAGAAGAAAAGACGGGGGGGGTGGGGGGGGGGGGGTGCTGTAAATTATTTGTGCTGGCAGATGCTCACAGACCCAAATATGCATGAGTTTGTGGACCTGGCACTTCTTGCCTCCTGCCAAACTTAGTGCTTTTCATGATGCATTCAGGAGCAGTTGTTATTCTGGCTGTTTTACAGAGAGCATTAATCGGGCCTGTCAGCACTTCCAACTGCTTTGGTAGAAATGACTTCACTCGGTTATTAAGGGAACTCCAGTGAAACATTACAAGTGGCTGTAAGGTCAACATTCTCGGCGGCTCTGTCATCACAGTGCAGTCCCTTCTTAGACACTGGACTTTTCTGTACTGTATATGAACTGTAATGTAAACCGCAGATGAAAGGGACAGAGTCTAAGTAGGGGGATAAGTGGAACCACAATGTCTCACATTTAGGCTCTCCTTTTCTTCAAGGGGGAGTCATTTTTTATCATGGAAACAGCTGCCTTTGTACTGAAATCTCACATTGTGAGCCTGAATAAGTCTCCTACGCCAAAGTCATCTGAAACCATATGAAAAGAACTTCTGGTTCAGTTCTGGTGTGTTTGTTTTTGAAGTGTTTGTGCCATGTCACGGCCAAAGGCTGTATTAAAACATGCTGCAGTCTAGGTCACGGCTGTTTTTTTTTCCAAAAGCGTTCAAAAGTAGCACAATAAATACATTACGCATTACCGTAATCATTTTGACGCAGTTGTTTCTGTGCGCCTGTTCTGTCACAACCCCCGTTCGCATCTAGGCCAGTCAGCAGATTCAGATGTATTGATTCTAACCACTTTCACATGATAGCAGTTTTCACCACAACTGTAAGCGGTTGGAACTTGACCCAAAAAACACCTGGAGGAGAAATGTTCAGCCTGGGATAAAAGAGACTTGTGTTTAATTGGTGCAGCTGGGGGAAAAAACTCAAACAGAGAGATGGAGAACATTTATCAATAGACCATAGTCTCTGACAGGCTTTTGTCGTGCCGGTTCAGGCAAGCGGCGGGTCAGTTTGAACATGACGAGGAGGTTCCTCAGAGTGCACACACAGTATATTTATGGAGCATATCATGTGATTCTCAGTAGTCCAGTCATAGGAAAGAATTAAAAAAAAAAGCATCAACTTAAAGGAAACATCCACCCATTTATTCAGCCACGGTTTTGCTTAAACAAAGAGAACGAATGGCTGTTCTGACTTATCTGAGGTCCAGTACATTCATATGGGATTAGTTTTAATGATGAATTCATTTTCACAAGCTGTCTTTGATGGTTCATTGGGAAATGGTCCTGCTGCCTAAACCGAAGCCATGAGTATTCAGTGCATCATGCGCTCATTTTTGACCTTTGGTCTTCTTCCCTGTGAAAAGCTAAAACTATTCAGTCTATGACAGGGCCTCAACCTTTCGGTAAATGTCACAGTGGCTGGGGTGTGGACCCCATAACAATGACCGTCGTGTAATCAAGTTATCAGCCACGCTTAGAAAAAAAAAAAAAAGCACAATTACCATAATAACACATGCAGACAGTGTGTGACTGTCATTTGTGCGTTCTGACTCGCACAGAGGGCAGGAGCTTGGGGGGGGGGGGGCAAAAATGACTGGGAGCTTTTTCCAAATGAGGGCCTTGGCAGCTTGTCATAAAGCATGTTTCCCCCAGAGGGCTCTTACTTACCAGTCAGAGAAAATGAGAATCACACATATTAAACAGGGTAAATGACAGTAAACTGTGCACTGGGATGAGGTTAAGAGATTCACCAGGCCTGCAGACGAGCATGGAGAAGCATACAGGTATGCGAGGAAGCCTCATATGCTTTCTCTCTGAATCCCAGACCAGAGCGAAAGGTTTTAGTTCATTAAGAAATGTCAGAGGACTGGCAGCTGTGAGTGCTCTCCATTAGTCCAATACAGGCACATAAATGCCTCCAACAGTGCAGAACCATAACGTCCTGATCCATTGTCTTTATAGCCTATTCATCTACCACATTTAGTCTTACAACAATATATGTCATGTGTTTGTGTTGGACAAAACTATCTCTATGTCTGGGAATTTCTCAGGGCATTTGAGGGCTGTTGATAATACAATCAAAGTATGAAATCCTTTTTCTCTCTCTCTTTCTCTCTCTCTCTCTCTCTCTCTCTCTCTGAGTTGTGATGTTTTCATCAGAGTGAGGCAGAAAAAACTGAGCCCTGAGGCAGCCTGGCTTTTGCTTGCCAGTAGCTGAGAGGCCTAAGTGAGGAACAGGCTGTGTGTGTGTGTGTGTGTGTTTGCTTGTTTGTTTGTTTGGTCAGTACACTTCATAGTGTGGGCTTTGTTTGCCAGGTCAGCAGAGCACAGTAAGAATGGTGCTGTGAAGACCGGGACCAACTGAGGCCTACATCTGCACCGCCGCAGCTGGAACATGGGGTGGAGAGGAACAGCTGTGTGGTAGGGCCCACGCCTACTCTTTTTATTTATTACGCTTCTCCTCGTGTGTGTTCCCTCTCTCTCTCTCTCTCTCTCTTTTTTTTTTTTTTTTTAGTAGGGATGGTTGTTGTAGAAGGCAGACCACCAAAGCCTCCTTGGAAAGAGCCCTTTACCAGGAGCGTCAGATAAGAGGACTGGAGCTGTTCCAGATGAGTTAGTGGTGTGTAGAGCCACTGACACAAAACAGCCCTCAAGGGAACCACAGGCATCCATAAATATTTAGGCACCAAAGAGGTTTATGGAGTTTGTTGTAAAAGGATTTATGATGGACTGCAAGTTTGTCCAGCGTTTTTTTTTTTTTTTTTGGACTTCGCCTCAACTCTGTCCCGCTTTAACATCAGGCCGGGGCCAGAGAAGTGAGATCCAAACAAGCACTTAAAACACGAAGAAAGCAAACAGCACATCTGTCCTGACAAGCATTCGCGAAAAAAAACAACAAAAAAAAAACAGGTGTGAGCTAATAAAAGGCTTTTACCTGCTGCAGAAAGAATTCATAACGGTATGCATTAGACATCAACAGTTGGTTGACACCTTATTTGGGCATCAGAGAACTGATGTGATGTGGGGTGTTTTCTTATGGATGTTACTGTGACTTTTATTGCTGTGTAAATGGTGGCCTATGGCCAAATTTGAGAAGTAATCAGCTTGTAATCAATGCATTGTGTGCTTGCTTTGGGAAAAGAACATATGAAGAGCTATTTAGACCAGACTACCACTCCTTAAGTTCTTCCTAAACACTTTCCAAAACAAATGCATACGCTATATACTTCTCCCCTGCCCCAAAGGACGTAATTCTAATGTCTCTTCGCTGTGTCCTTGTACGCCTTTAGTTCTTTATTGCTCTTTGTATATATACATGCTACAAATATTTGCATGTAATTCCACCACTGTTTAAGATGCTGTGTGATTAATCCAACACCCAAAATAATTATGCTCTCTCATGCCATACCATACGTCCCAATGGATGCGTGAGTTCACAGACTGGGAATGTCGTAATGTATGTGAACTGAAGCACACTCTAGACTCTCGTTGAGTTAATCTCTTCGAAAGCACTCGTTAATTGTAAACCCAGGCCATAAGCAGCATCCTTAGCATTGAAAACGGAAACATGAGGGCTATCTTTTAATGAATCTAACCCTTCAGACTATTGCCATCGCAATTTCCGGGCATGCGGGAGACAAAGGCTTCTTTTTTGTTTTGATTCTCGGTTGTCAGACTGTAGAATAATAAAAAAAGGACTAGAACAAGTCTTTGATATCAGGAAATATGAATTATTGAGCTGTCTGAGGATGAGGCTTAAGATTACATCAGATCCTATCTGCACCAGACATCATAAAATGAAAGAGATTTATCATTTTAATATATGTATGTCAGAGATGTAAACAGAACTCTGTGTTAGCATGGACCCCTGGGAAAACTCTTATTGGTAAGGGAGTTTGTGCTCTCAGCAGAAATGCAATACATTCGTTCTGATTTTGGCACTGCCTGTCCCCAAACACATCCTGCAGCCGCCAATCAATCTCAAACACTCATAGAAAGGCATAGACATTAATACATTCAGAACTAGCATCTCAGCTACTATCTTCATTTCAGTTAAAATGACTTAAATGCAAAGATATTCCTGTCTGTCCTAGCCTTCAGCCTGTTCCCTAGAATATTGTATGCATCTTGAATGTATCCTACCATTCAAACACATTTTAACTGCTTTTAAAGTTGTATCGTTAACCATAACGAAGGCAACCAACAAGCTATTGTATCGAGCAGTGTCTCTCTCAGACAGCCCCTCCAAGGCTCATATGCTGCCCAGTCATAAACAGTGGATGTCCATCTTCCCCCTGCCTCTTAATTGTTACTCTGTCCATCTGCCCTGCCTTGCTATTTCACTTCGCTACCCCCACAGTCATCTGTCCATCCCTTGGTCCAAGCTCCCCACAAGACGGGGTCAAGGGTCCTTGCCGTCACAGATTGCCAGAGGACTGGGAATCCCCATTATCCTGTTAACTGTACATTTATCAGACAAGACAGAGGGCCAGGAGTGACCCCGGCATCATTAAGGTTTAATCGAGAGCAAGAAAATGAAGGGAGAAGTTGTTAAAGAAAAAAAAAGTGGAGCCAGGACTGCCGTTTCTCTTTAATGTCTCTGATAGCTATGACAGGATTATTAATCAGGAAACTAAAAGAAAATTTCAAAAACCTTTTGCTCCTAGCTTCCTCGTTTAGAGTCTTTTAGCTACCGCCTTTACATAGCAACGGAGAGGTCATGAGGTCTGTCGCTAATTGGTTCTACAGGGTTTTGAATAACAATGAGCCGAGTCCAATTACCCAGCTACAAAGAGGCGGAGATGAGAGGAGTGTGTGGGAGCCCAGTAGACTTGAAGCAGGGTGCAGGGGGGTGGGGTGGGGTGCACAGAGATGGTGGGGGGGGGGGGCATGTTTCATCCCTGCTGTGCTTCTCTCTCTCTCTCTCTCTCTCTCTTAGTGTGCAGAGAGGATATTAATGAGGTTTCAGGCATGTTCTTTAATGGTGGGCTGTGTGATACAGAAGCATTCCTAAAGGACAGCTTCAACTCATTCTGAATTCCATTTGAGGGGGAAAAAACATTTACGCTTTTACTGGGAATAATCCTTTTAATGTCCTAGATTTCTTGTCTTTTTCTATGACTTGTTCATTTATTAGTGAAATGTTTTATTCTTATATAACACGCGCTGAATATCTAAATGAGGGGGTTCCTTGATGATTGCCTGTTAGTGATCTTTATGGCTTCTTTAATGCATTCTTCTTCAAGTGTTTCTTCAAAGAATTGGTTTGGAGTCTAGATAGTCTTTATTCTCTTTTGTTTCTTTTCTGTCCTTTTAACAGCTGTCAGATCCCATCGTGATGCTCAGTTCACGTCAGTTCACCCGTTTTACAATCTGACGTGTCCAGTTTGACTCTTGAAATCACTTATCTCACTAAACAGGACCAAACAGATTAGTGGTATCTAACAGATTAAGAGATTGGAACAAAGTTAGATTAGTTAGATTGTGCTCCTGTTATTTAATGGTAATCTGGTGTGGTGAAAGTCAAACCACCTTGAGAATAGATTTTTTTTGACTGCTCTTAAGACACTTCCCTTTTACAAGCTCTCTGAAATGAGATTTCAATGGCTCAGATGCTTGTTTTCACCTGAGGCTCTGTGGATCCTATAATGTCCTGCCACATTCAGTTAAATCCAGATTTATCCTCGGAAGACCGTTGCACCGAGGAACTTTTAGTACATCCTGTCAATAATTTCCACAAACAAATGTGTTTTGTTTCCATAGTCCTGTGTACCAAATAAGTCCCAGTGAGCTGATAAGAAAGCAACATGAGAGGCCTAGAGGCCTGAGGCAGAAGATGACTGCTTTAGACCACAAACTGGCACATTAATACAAACTCTTTAAATGTAACACACTATGTATGTATTTGATACAGTGTATTACATTTATATATTACATTACATTATTAGCAATGTATCGGAACATTCTATTACTGTATGTTCCAAAGAGAATGCGTTTGTTACAGTTTATTTTATGAATCAGCTCATGAACACAAAGTGGTGGAATAACAACCAGTTCAGAAAAGATATGTGGTCAGTGTGTCCTCGGTAATCATCCTCTATTCTTAAGCATGACTGTTAGGCATTTGTTCCTCAAACAAAGGTCTTACCTTCTCTTACATACAGGACATTAGATAGAAAAAGGAGAAGATAAAAAGAGAATTTGTTTCATGGACAGTTAATGGAGAATGTCTATTCCTCTCTCTGCCAGGTTCTCGAACAGCCATCTCCGTCCTTGAACGGTGCTGGCTACACCAAGCGTGAGAGTAAGAATTTAATTTGATCCCCGTTTAAATAATCTGTTTCAAATTCATGAATTCACATTGAGCAATCCGCCTCTGTGAGAGTTCATCATTTTCAGTAAGCTCCAGAGAAGCCATCATTAGTCCTCCGCTTCACCCGCGTCCATTCAACCAGCTCTTCAAGGGCTGCAAATTGGAAATAGGGCTTAAACACTACTTGAAATGGATACTTCATATTCACCCTAAGCCCTAAGACTGGGCTGTCAAGCATGTGGAGCACGGAGGACGTGGGCTCTCCGAGCCTGCTGTATTCACATAGCAATCGAGTAGAATCCTTTTAATTGCTCAAACCCAAAATGCTTTCCCCTGACCTTTTCAGACTCATCGAGCAATCAAATTCTCTCGGAGGTTAATACGGTCGGTGTCTTGTTTTTTCTTTGTCGCCGTCGTCTTCTTCTTCTTCTTCTTCTTTTTTTTCCACGCCTGCCTTGTGTTATTGGACAAACGGATGCGGCGCTTATGACTTAAAACCGTGCTTTTGGATTGGTCGAAAATGAAGAATCTACTTGTTGGCTGGCACTCAGATCAGCTCCAGAGCTAGTCAAGAGCTGTCATATCAAAGTGAAGTGGCTAATCCAATTTTCATTTCTGAATGGCTGTAACAGCAAATAGGCTGCTAGTGATACAGTGAGTGTGTGTTTGAAAAGCGGTCGTGATTATCTTGACTTGACCTAGTATTTGTACTGCATTTCACTGTGAAATTCAGGGGTGTGCTATGTCTAGTCAGATTTAGCTCACTTTCTTGAAACAAAGCTAGCTCCAGTGGTTAACTCACAGATGTTTCTGAACTGTGATGTAAAGTCACGAATTAATACTCCTATTAAATCTCCTTCAAACACACAGGCATACAAACACACACACGCACACATACACATGCTAATACACACACACACACGCATGCACGCAAACATGTACACACACACACCCCCCAAATCCCAGCATTTAAAAAGCAAACTAGATACTAGCCATGCAATTTGACAGTCAAGTCTACTTACATATTCTTAACTTTCCACATTTGCATATGGCTACGTATACAGTAGCATAGTTGCAGCTGTAGTCTCTGAAGAGTTTATCGTTATTTCACATTTATGTTGTCTCCCTAATTACCTAATTAATTCTGTTGTTTTGATTGTCATGTTTACCAGTTTCTTTGTGGAGGCATAATCCTGTTCTATTTGTCTGTTTGAAGAAGGAGACATTTCGCTGAATAATTCATGCTCTGCTTCAGCGACAGCACAGCCGTTTAAACGATGAAGGTGTTTGTGAAACTCCTCTCTCTCTCTCTCTCTCTCTCTCACACACACACACGCGCACACACACACACACACACACACACACACACACACACACACACTTTCTCTTAGTCTCCCTCTTTCACTCTCTCTCCCTCCCTTCTTCTCATTTCTCGTTGCCTGAGGCAAGAGTGGATGTGGAGACTAGAAAAGTAGATTTCACAAAGCTCACAAGGTTCACCTTAAATGAAGCCTGAGAGAAAAACATGTCCCAATGATGTGTCTCACTGAGCTTTAAGAAAAGTGACTCAAATTCGTGTCGAGTGTGACACCGTTGCCCAGAGGGGGCCCTGTCCCTCCCTCTTTTGGTAAGACACTTAAACTGCCTGATTGAACTAGTCATCATCATAATGAGGCTAATTTTGTTTCATACACCAAATTAAAAGCCCTACCCCTGACCTAGGGACAAGACTTGGCCACCCTTGTAGTGGAATATGAGCTAAGTGTGTTTGGTCTGAGAAGATATGTGGTAGCTACTGGTTTTCCACTCTTCAGCTACTGCACTCATGAGTTCAAAACCTCAAAGCTGCGAAGGAGAAGCAAACAGAACACAGATGCTTCCTCTACAGCGAGCAGTGGGGAAAAGGAGAGGAAAGCAGGTGTTCCCACCCTCTACTCCGCTATTGCGCCCTGGAGGAAAGGGGGAGGAGCAAGACGAGATGGAGAGAACGAGAGAGAAATGAGGGTCCCCCAGGGATGCTTGTCTTTTTACTTGTGTTTACACGCAAGCATCGTGGCCCCTGCAGCTTTTTTCATCAGCGCATACCAGTCGCTATGAACGTATACATCTAGTGTTCTTTGTTCTGTTGCATTCAGTGCCTTTCTTTTTGCTCCTCCTTTGCTCTTCACAACACGGATAACACACTGTACACACGCACGCACATATACACACATGCATAGTGTGAAGGCTGTTCTGTGTTACGTTGTGATGTTTGTATGTATTTATGATGCATGTGTGTATTTACAAGGCACATGACATCAGTTGAACCCCCCCCCCCCCCCCCCACTTCCCCCCTCCTTTCGTTCTCTACTTCTCATCTTCACAGGTGTATAATCCACAAGGACATCTGGTTGTGTGCCAACCACAAATATGGTGTGACAGAATCATGCTCTAGTCTGTTTGCTCTGTATGTGGATTTGAGAAAGAGAGAGAGAGAGAGAGAGAATCTGTTTGTCTTTTGAAGACGGTGAGGCGTTTGATGGACGTTATCACCTCCAGAACAGAAACCCCAGCAGGGTCTAGCATAAGTACTAACCCCCCACCACCACCCCCAAAAAGAAAAACATCTTAATTTTTGGCCCTCCAAGGGTGATGAATTTTACATTTTCATTTTCTGATCTGCCTCTATATGGGCAATTTTAATCTCTCCTGCAGGCAGTGTAAACCTGTCACTACCTCTCTGACTGAGGCTGACATGCTGCTTTTCCCATCCAGGCCCACAGGGGGCGATGTCCTGGCTCAGGCTTTGCCTCCCAGCTCCCTCCACCTGTTCAACATCAAAGAGAAAGGGAGAGAGAGAGAGAAAGAGAGGGAGGGGAAGGGAACAAGAGTCATATCTTCATTAACACATACCTGTATCTTCATTAACACGTGGAAAAAAGGACATGAGAAAAAAAAGAAAAGAAAAAAAACACACACCAATAAAACTGGCGGCTCTGCAGGGTGTTCGTCTGTTTGTAGTGACACAAAGGACGAGTTATGCTAATTGAGTGTTCTTTGCATAATTAGAATAGAGAAACTTTATCATTCTTATGAGTGGAGAATAGCCAGACTGAGGGTAATTTGGAGTTTCCCAGCAGGGAAGTCGGCAGAAAATGAGAGAGAAAAAGGATGCCCTCTCAATGTTCTATCTGCCTTTCTGATACAGAACACACATTTATCAAGATACTTAGCCAAAGTACATCTTAATGATAATTACTTTTCTCAATGCGATCATTTTAAAGTGATTTACTGCGTTTGTTTTTGAACTGGGACCTCATTTGCAATGGTAATTCACAGGGAAATATTTGGATTAAAGGTATTACACACAGAATGGGGCAGATTGGATGAAATTACTTTATTATGGACAGGGCTCAATGAACGAAATAGTCATCTATATGATGTTGCATTGTTCAAGGACGTATTCTCATTGTATTTCTAACGCGCAGCATGCATCCAGAAAGCCTTAAATGTCTTCCATTCTCATGATCGATGGCTTAACCAGCAGATTCCAGCTTCACAGTGAGTACTGCTTAGGAGGCAAGGTGGAATGAATTGTTCATTAGGGGGTGTGTGTGTGCCGGGGGGAGGGGATACGTGTGTGAAAATGAGTGAAAGTTTAGAGAGATTGGGAAGGTTGTGACAGATGGGGAGGAGTGCAGTGAAGTTGTGACTGCTACTGTGGCATGGACGACCCTCACCATCATCATCAGCTCATAGGCTCCCTGGGCACCAACAGCGTGGCTGACCGCAGAGTCCGCCCTGAGACAGCAGAGACCCCCCCCCCCCCCCCCCCCCCCCCCCCCCCCCCCCACCCCCCGCTTCAAAGGTTCTCCCACTTTTTTCATCTCTGTGTACCAGCCCACGGCCAAAGCCATGGATTAATATTTCAAAACATGTTTCTCTCTCCCCCCCCCCCTCTCTCTCTCATTTTCTTTCACTCCCACCTTCCTATCACCCCCTCCCTCCTCACATACACACACTTTCTCCAGCTCCCTGTTCACCACTTACTCTCTTTGCACCCCCCCCCCCCTCTCTCTTCCTCTCCCTCCCTCTCTCTCTGTCTCTCTCTCTCTTCCTCTCTGTCTTTTTCTCTCTCTCTGTCTCTCACTAAAGACACGTGTGATATTTGCCCATATCTCATGTTTTGCTGCTCCACTGCTCCCACAGCCCAATCACTGGAGCACTGTGTTTTATGCATTAATATGAGCCGATCCTGATCGTGGAGGTCCAGGGAGGCAGCTGAGAGCCAAGAGCACAAGGATGGAGAGAGCAGCAAGGAAAAAAGAAAGAGAACACACCAGAGAGAGAGAGAGAGAGAGAGAGACAAAAAGAAAAGAGAAGGTGGAAGCTGCAGTCAAATTTTAATGAACACCAAGGGGAATATCAGACCCCCCCCCCCCCCTCCACGCACACACACACACACACACCCTCCTCTCTGTGTCTGGATATCCTTATGGTGCATTGCTCTAAATCACTGTCATGCAAACAAGGTATTTCCCATCATGCCCTTGGTTTTGGCTGGTAACTGTGTCACCGTGCGGCAGAGCTGGCTCGTCGGGCGCACCTGCTCGGCTGTCCTAATTGAACAGATGATCTGCCAATTTGTCATGTTTATCTTCAGTGCTTCTCTCTGCCGTGCTTGCCCTGCCACCACCCCCCCCCCCCCTTCACCAAGCCTCGCAACATGCTGCAGATGTTAGCAGCATTTTTTATGACACATCTTGTAGTCATTACTGAATAATTCATGGCTGCATTAATGTCTTCAGATAGCATCTCAAGCTTTTTTCCTCTCTCTCTCTCTCTCTCTCTCTCTCTCTCCTTTTCTCTCTCTCTCTTTCTCTCTCTCTCCTTTTCTCCTTTCTCTTTTCCCCTCCCTCTCTTCCTCTCCCTTTCTCTCTCCGTCTCTCTCTCTCACTCCCCCATCACATGGGAAAACTTTATTATTCCTCCCTCTGACTGCAAAGTATACGGATAAAAGATAATTGCCTGGCTTGACTCCCCCCCATTGATATGAAAATAGGATTTGAATTATTCACTGGGGTTTAAAGGTTAGTTGAAGGTTATTACTTGGGGACAGGAATAAAAGAAGGAGAAAGAGCCTGTCAGTGTATTGTTCGGTGGCAGGCAGACGAGACATTGGTGAAAGGCTAATTTGCGGTGCACGCCGCAGCGGCCTCTTGTGAATCAGCTCGAAAGCCTCTCAAGAGATTTTAACATGGGAGAAGTCAATTATTTATAAGCAAATTATGTCTGCCTTTTTCCCCCCTACATACAAAAACATTTTCTCTCTGTAAGTAAGGTCCAGAGCAATGTTCTGCTGTTTCAGTCTCTCTCCCTCTTCGATCGGCTTTTTCATGATAATTATGACACGCCATTTTCCTCTTCTTGCTCAGCCACGCACAGAGAGAGATAATAAGCGGCCATCTTGGAGAGGGAAATGTCCTTTGAGATTGGCTTCAACATAAATCAGCGTAGCTGAAATGGTAGCAGGTTTTATATGGGTGGGATAATGGGGCTAAGAATACAGTGGTCTCAATAAATCATTCCCTTTGTTGGTGTGTCTGTGTGTGTGTGTGTGTGTGTGTGTGTGTATTTTCCTTAGGTTAAGAGCCACGCTGAGTTCAGTGGTTGGTCGCTCCACTCTTACGCCATGCTGTATCACCATGGCAACCATGCGTGCAGGTACTGTGCTCCAGCGGGAGGCATGGTGAGGACTGTGATGGAGGCAGACACCCCACCCCCTCTTCCACCCCTCCCTCCCTCCGTCTCTCTCTCTCTCGCTCTCTCCCCATACCTACCTGATTCTGGCTTATTTACATTTTACCACACATTTTTCCTAATTGGACAGCAAGCAGTTTTTCCTTTAAATGGATGATTGTCAGCCATGTTGTGTATAGAGTTTCTATTTCTCCATACATCTCACATATGTTACCTTAACAGCCATGAATTATTCTTGGATGTGTAATTATCTTGTATTATTCTGCTTTGTAAACATAGCTGTTGAATTGCAGACTAGTATACAGAAGTTTGTTCAGTTTTATAAAACACTTTTTATTGTTACAAAATGAAAAAGCAAACAAATGAACAATTTTTGACATTTTTCATAATTTAGCAAGACTCCTTGACTGCTTGACTGTCAGGTGCATGTATATTAGCTGTGAGTGATGTTATAATTTTATTTTTTTTTAATTTGCTTTCTTGTCCTTCTTTCAGCATTCCTGTTTTCTTATAATTCATTGTCTCTGTCAGTTTCAAGTGTTCACCTTCACTGAGCATTGCTTGCAGTGTTTTTTTTTTTTTCAAATTATTACGATAATCCAGCCTCTTTTTCTACAGCTAAAGCTCAGGTAATGCTGACCACATCAGTAACAAGCATTCACATTTTCTCCCTCCATAGAGAGACACACTATATTTTCTGTCTCCAGTTGAAAATTCATTTGCTCTGAATAATCCTGCACTTATCAAAGTCAGTCAGCCATGAAACTCATTTTCAAATGGAAATGTGAGTAATTTGGACTTCCTTTGGCAAAGACTGCTCTATTAGTACATACGCAGAAATGGAAGCTTACAATGAGAGAGAGAGAGAGAGAGAGAGAGAGCTGAGGCAGCAGCTCCAGTTCATATGCTTTGTGTTTTTGTTTTAGGCAGAACTGAAACATGTCATTAATTGAAATAAAGAACTCATGAGAAGCTCAACAGACTCCATTCTAGCAGAAAGACTCATTCTTCCAGATGGCCAGTCTCTGGGTTAGAAAACAGATGTGTCAAAAGAAAAATACTACATTCAATGCACACTGTTGTCCTCATATTGATCACAGCCACCTACACTTCTGTACACTCAAACAGAAATTGTGTATTCAAATGCATATCCTTTAAATGCATGCAGACACACACACACACGCTCACACGCACACGCGCGTGCACACACACGCACTGATTTTCCCAGTGACTGGCTTTCTCTCGCCATCTCATTCTTTTTAAATTCAGAGGGCAGCTCAGCGGTGCCCCCCACCCCCATGAAGCTTTTATGTAGCACTTCCCAGAATGCCAAGAATGAGATGTCTTATCCTCTCTTTTGCTCTGAGTGTCACTCTAATGCCAGCACCCTCTGAACTACCCTGTTGTCTAAAGGTTGGAAGGTTATAACCTCTCACAGCCTCCGGAGCAAAAGAGTCCATGTCTCGGATGCATAACTTAACATGGAATGCTAGAAAACAAGCAGAAGTTGCCCTATCTGACTGCTTGTCAAATCCAAGCTTCTCACCATTAACAACGAGGCTCTCACTGCTTCCCCACAGGTCTTGTCGAAGCGCTGATGCCAAGGTTTCGGTATTGAAAGGCTTAATTGAATCACCTTGGCCAGTTACAGCATGTAAGGGGGTCAGTTTAGCTCATGGCAAATGGGCTATTCCAAAGACAGCGCCATTACTTGCGTTTCTGTAAAGGTCAGATTGGCTTTTCAGTGAGTCTGAGCAGGGCTGTGTGATGGTGCACTGACTGTGTTGATGGACTCTGGAGAGGCCCTGTTGCCTGCCGACGTTAATGAAGGGCAGTGACAAGGATCACCATGGTCTCTTTCACTGTCCTCTCTCTCTCTCTCTCTCTCTCTCTCTCTCTCTCTGTCTCTCTATCTCTGTCACACTCTTCTTAGACAGACAAGGTTCATAAGGTGTCCCTCTCCAGCCCCTGCCATGCCAAGAGGCACTTTGGGCAAAAAAAAAAGAGTTTTTCTCTGATGCTCAAAGACGCTTGTCTGATTACAGGCTGATCGATTCTTGGCCCTCTCCCTCTCTCCCTTCCTGGCAGAGCGGAGGATATGATCCATGGAGCTGTGACTCTGACAGGGCCCTGGAGGGAGGGCAAACTATTGGCTCAGAGAGACACGACTCACATTAACTCTGGCTGGGCAGCTCTGTCAGCCATGTATTGTTACAGCTCTCAAAAGGTTGGCTAACTCGTATTAGTTGGCAGAAAAACAGTTTCATAATTGTGTCCTTTCGATTCTAATCATTGAAATTAGTCTTTGCAGCAGCGTAGTCATGCCAGAACGCATGAACAGGTAATGAAACCTCTCCTGGCTTAAAATATGCTGGCCACTGTCTGATCTCAGGGGTTTTTTTTCAGCTTCAAATCCAGGGACACTGTATGTCTATCCCTGTTTTAATGTCCTTTAATGTCCGTTTTAATGACTTTTAATGTCAATAAGAGAAAATTCCTTTTATGTAGTGTAACCCACATCATCGTATTATTTAGAGGATCAATGTGCTTTGCTGTGATTTAAAGACATTAGTTGTATAAGGTTGGAACAAAAGCCTGCATAGACAGCAACAATTCAGAGAAAAAAAACAAAACAATTGTCTTCAGCTGGTCTCAGTGCTCACCCTTTTAAGCCACTTCTCTGAGGATTTGTCTTGTTTATGGGTGAAGTCAAGACCTCTGTCAGTATCTTTAACTTACTCCCCCGTCTTTCATATAAAAGCATTGTCTAGATCGTTACCCTGATGACCTCCCTAACCGTGGTGATGTTTAAGGGTGAGTCCTCATTCTCTCTTCCTGCTCCTGCCTGCTGTGTTCTGACACCGCTCTGGTCTGGTGGTATCTCCAGCCTACTATGGCTGACAGGCTATCCCCTGCTATACTGCCATTGTCTGCAGTCCCATACACTGCCCTGTCTCCAGGTCACTGTGCATATCTCTCCATCAGAGTCTGGTACAGCTGAGCCAGCGTCTCTCTCTCTCTCTCTCTCTCTCTCTCTCCCCAAACCCTGCCGTCTCCTCGGCTGTGGAGCTTGCATCGAACACTTTTATTGTCTCCCCCATCGTTTCCTTGTTTGAAACAGTATAGCAGGGCTGTCGTTATTGATTCTGGTGGATTGTGCCCAGGGTAAGTGCTCCTTTGTGCCTGCTGCTATATAAAGCTATCATTCCCACAGCAGATGACAGCTCTCCTTAGAAGCGGGCTGCCCTAAATAGCTTAGGTATTGCTTAAATGTTAATTGATTGGGCAGTCAAAGAAGAGGCAGTGGGAAGGGTGAAAATGACTATGTGAACCATGAGAGTTTTCATCACAGAGTTTCTGAGGCCGCAATGAGTTTCTGGGCTCGCTGCAGTCAATCACTGACGTATGAGGAGGAATATTTAAATAAATGATTTGATAAATTTGAAATAGTCAAATTCTGACAATGAATGATTCACTTCCTAAACTATTCCAGGCCAAGGGTGTGAGTACCTTTACAGCTGCAACAACCTAAAAAGTTCACTTCCCATCAAATTTCATACGTCATCATCTGTGGGCTACGAGAAATGACACAAGGGTGCAATAATCAGGCTTCCCATCACAGCTCAATGGAGCAGTACAGCAAGGGGAAATGTTTACAGTTGAGAATAGTTAAATAGAGCAAAACATCTGGCCTGTCATGCAATAATCCTGAACATAATCCAACTGGAGCTATGCTCCATTGAGGATATTTTTTAGAGAGAGAAAGAGAGAGTTTGGGGGGGGGGGTTAAGATGAATGAACTTAAGTGTTACTTTAGTGAAACTGCACAATTCTCCAAGACCTGCTAACTCTGAATGTTTTGCGACTTAAATACAGATGCAAGTAATCCTCTAAACCTCAGTTCTCTCTCCCTCCCTCTCTCTCTCTCACACACACACACTCTTTATCTCTCTCTCTCTGCCTTTGCCCTTGGGCTCATTTCTCTTTAGTCCCATGGTTCATTAAAAGTAGCTTGGTCGGCACACTTATCACTGGGTAGGACCAGAAGAATGTGAACACTGATGAGGCACGGTGAAAAGGTTTTCCCTGTCATGATCCTGCCACAATATCAGCCCAAATTCTATTTTTTCACAATCACTTATCAAAGTCAAAAATGTTTCTGAAATACACTACCTATACTAATTCTCTACTTATTTTATTTCATTTTGTTTTTATTGTGTAGATGAGTTTATGAGTTGTCACTGACCGTGTACAGTTGTTTTGCAAATGGAAAGTCTGAGGCAAATTCCACAGGGTCAAACTCCCTTCACAGTGAGAACTGGTCATGTGTTGCTGTGGCAGCAATTTCTCTTACTGAGGGTTAATTTGCTAATGGAGCCATAATATCAATCAGTAATGATTATTAATTACCGCTAGTTTCGTATGGCATGTCTAATTTAGTTAGCTATATTGAAGCTGAGTGTTGTGCATAAGTGTCTTTGAATGTGTGTCCAACCTGCCATCTCTTGCTCTTCAGAAATTATTGTCTTTCCCGCCTCCTGCCTCCAGACTTCCCTCTGGCCCTCTGCCAGGCACCGGGGTTATTATCATTATCAGTCAGGGAGAGGGGTGGGGAAATGTCATTACTGCAGCCTGCACGCTTCTCCCGGGAAACGGAGGCTGCCCGTTTAATTTCCTTAACAGCCTGGGAAAATGTTTTGTTGCGTCGCCGAAACCCGGTCTGTGGCAAACATCTATCTGCAGCTATGCAATTAACGACGTAGATCATTTACATAGTCACACAGCTAATTTTCATAATGTTCCCTTTATTATCAGAGGAAGAAATTAACCCAGGAATTTATTTACATACCCACTGCAAACGGTAACAGTGCGCTAATTGGCTGTTAGATGATTAATAAGCTTACAGCAGATGCTAATGAATCACGCGCTCACTGTTCCGAAGGTGCTCCTGCCTGTGATTTGGCAGCTTTTCAGAAATTTTATTTTTTTTTTAAATTGTTTTCAATATGATATATTAGTTTAAATGTTACTTAAAAACAATTAACATATAAATGTAAGCTCAAAAAACAGTTACGTGAAATAGTACATAGTACATGGGAGAAGTATATAATGGAGGAATCGAATACGTTCTTTTACAGTGCATTAAACATTCATTACAGCAAATCGTGTTTTGGCAGCTTAATTAGTGTGATAATTATGCACTTGTTGCATTTGCTTTCAAGCAAATATAATCAGACATTGAAAAGATTAAAATGGATTGTATTATAGAGAGCAAGTGTTCTCCTAATGAGCTTGGCTTGAGTTTGACTCTTGGGGGTTATTTTTTGTGTTCTCCACTAAAAATTATTCTGTTTTTGAGGGAAATAGACACTGACTGGGCTGCACTTTGAGTGGATTCTGAACTTTGGGTCTAAGATAAACAAATTGTTTTATATCTTACTGGCAAGCTGTTCTTTAGTAAAGATAATAAGAAGAGTGATTGACAAATCATACAACTAAATTCAATTAGATAGACTGCAGGAGTGTAATTAGATCTTGAATTCTAATGTATGGCTTTTAATTTCATTTAATGAGAACATCTGTTGCTCAAATGTAATTACTTTAAATTTACTTGTGCAGATAGCAACCATTTTAAGATATTTCCTCCCATGTTTCAAGCTAATGTCTTTGAATTGGTGCTCTACTTTGAGGAACAGATTGTGGCCACCATCATTTGTGTTCAAGGGATGACTGGATAGTCCGTCTCTTGTAGGACGGATGTTTTATAGCTCTGACTGTAATGAGGTCGTAAGATGGAAGGGCAAGTTCAGTTAAAAGCCCCACACACAGTCAGATTATACATATTTACATATGTGAATCTATGATGACATCAAAGGGATTACACTCCTGGGCTCCGAAAATAGTCTGGACTATGTCTTGGGCAATGTTTGCACTTAGAGCACTGTCATGAAGAATTAACGCACACTTTTGGAGGTAATTCAAGAAAACAACACAAAGGTCCGATGCATAGTGGAAAGGTTGTTGGAGAAATTTCCTGTATTTTCAAATGGAATGTGTTATCCAAACAAAAGTTGTTAGAAGAAACAAAATGTCACACAAAACTGACAGAAGACATACGCATTTGCTTGTGTTACAGAAAGACAACATTTTATGTACATTGTACTCTTTTAATAAGCAGATGACACGGAGAAAACAAAAATGAGGTTGACAAGATCAGGCCAAGCCACAAATCTGGCCTGTAATGTAATTAAGATCAGTCCAGTAAGTCCTTTGACTGTGTACAGTATGATTCTGTTAAGCCTCTGTGAACTGGATTTTATAATAAAAAAAAGCCCAAAATCAGCACTGGAGGACAGCCATTAGAAAGAGTTGGTTATGAATATTTGATGCAAATCCTCCTTTTTATCTCGGACACAGCTTGAAGCGGGAATCACACTGATCTCGTGTTATAATCACAGATTAAAAGAGCTCTCCCCAAACAATTCCCTGACTAAAGCCCTGTTCACATGCAATGCACATACAAGCACTGCAGAGATTTTTTTTTTTTTAAAGACAGCCTTTTTTCGAACAGAGCTTCAATAGGCCGAGAACGGTCGCTAAAGCAGACTGCCACTAATGGCGCCCCCACCCCCAAACACACACACACACACACTCACACACACACTGACTGCTGGAGCTGGCCGTCTTTAGATTTGCGTTTCAACTCATTAGTTTTCAGATTTGGCCGAGTCTACCGAATGTCCCCTATGAAATATTAAATGCTGTGAATTCTTTAGGAATCACAGTGAAAAAGAGAGATATTTTACACATATTTTGTGCTTCACCACAGCAAACCAATTTGTGTGCTACGGGAACATTACAGACCAGGGGTAACTAGATGCTGGTGTAAACGACATCCAAAGTAATTTTATAACTTTTTTTTAGTTTTTTCTTTTTGAGGCAATATTCTGAGCAAAACCGATGTTCTTTTGATTCATTACCATACAGATTAACAAAATGATATCCTTACTGCAAACGGCTTTCGGCTCATTTCAGTGGTTGCCTGTAGACCTCTGAGTAGACTCAAACTGGGGGCCTGTTGAGCCAAGGCAATGAGGTTTCCTGTTTGGACCGTGTTCAGGTATGAGTTATTGACTTACATCCTCATATGTCAGTCATGATACTGAGTGGTTCCATATTTGTTTATTAATTATGGTGTTTCTAAATTGAAAAAAAAAAAAACCCTCACAATATTTCTACCTAATTATAAACATGGAGCCATCCAGTTTGACAGTGGACTCTAAGTACTAAACCTGCGTAAGCTGATTCTCCCAGCTGCACAGCTAAGCATAAACAGTGAGAAAAACTGTCTTTGAGAGCCAAAAACATTTCCAGGCTGATTTTTTGGCTTCCTGTCAAACTGCCATTTGCGCATTTTTAACGATAGGTGAATTTTATCTTAATTACAGCTGAGACTAGCCAGGCCTAGATTTCACTTTTTTGTCTGCCAGCACTGATGTAGGAGCAGGAGGAAAAAGAGAGGTGAAAAAAAGGAAAGAAAAAAAACGCTTGTGATTTCCTAGCCCTTTTTTTTTTTTTTTGCAGCAATGCTTTCTCTCCTGAGACGGATGGATGAAAGCAAGCTTGTGAGCGGTATTCAGACGGCAACCGCTGAGATTATAGGGTGCTGAAAGACCAGTCCTCCCAGTGTCAGTGCTGAGGAGGGGCTGGAAACATGGCAATTACAACAGAAATCACATCACGTATGGTACAGCTCTTACCTTCACTCGTCATCCTAGCATGTCTCATTTGCATGGTCTCTTGTCTGGAGTGGCAATGAACAATTGCTATAATATATATAAATTACATAATGAACAATTTGCGCCCCCCCCCCCTCCCCCGGAGCGCTCAAAGTCTCTCAGCAAGGCTCTCACTGACTAAAGCCTGCTTCTCATCTGGAGGAGATGCTTGGATGGGCCACGGGTCAAAGGGACAGCAATCAAATCAGCACCAGGTTCTGAACTTGTGGAGGGTACTTGAGTGACAGCTGTCAGAGGGTGCATCTAGAATCCCTCATTATAAACTCCCCACACGGCTGGATTGGTCCTCATCTCTATGCGTGAGTGACTGACCTCATACTTAAAAGAGGTGGGTGGGGGGGGGGGGGGGGGGGGGGGGGGCTTGATAAGAGGATTTGAGACAAGTGAATTAATATCCGTCTCGGTCTCTCGGATGCGGGGGCTTTCATTTAGGATGCCACGAAGATTCATATTCAGCCAACGGCCTACTCGTTCTTGCTTCTCCGCTGTTCCAGAACTGTGTCACTACGCGACGACCACGCGTCAAACACACTTGGCGCAGTTTCAGGGCACGCCGCAGCCACTGAGAAGCTAAAGTGCTGTTTTTGTTAGCACTCAACCATGTGCATCCTTTGGGGGGGGGGGGGTTTACGGAGGGAGGGGTAGTGCAAGCCTGTAGGATCTCAGCGATTTCTCAGCTTGTCAGCTTTGATTTGGAGCAGCTCTGTTTGAGTTTACGCATGTTTCCCCACTCTGCTTTTAAAGGGCTTGTGGGATCTGTCCTTTTTCTTCAACGTTACTTCAAAACATCCTCCGCAGTGACAGAGCTGAGTCCCCTTTTGAACTTGACGACTTTCTGCTTAAATAATAATTCATAAGCCTTTCCAACTCTGCTCCTCTGCTCTCTTTGTCAGCCGTAGCTTCAGGTGCTTAAATACACACAGCATAAATTATTAACCTGTCTGACGTGGCACAGTCAGGCCTGGTTAACATAACCCTGCTAGACTCATAAAAGGGCTTTCAGTTTCCAAACAGCAGTTAGTATTCCCACACACAGCTGGAGTAGTGTAACACACATTTACAGCACTGGGCAGAAACCCCCCCTACACACCCTGACACACCCCCACATGCTGTCAATCATATAGAGTGATGTCATTATTGTTGGTGGGAGGTGTCTGTGTGTGTGTGTGTGCGCGTGCGTGTGTGTGTGCGTGTGTGTGTGTGCGTGTGTGTGTGTGTGTGTGTGTGTGTGTGCGCGTGTCTGTGTATGTGTGGTGTGTGTGCGTGTGTGTGTGTGTGTGAGAGAGAGAGAGAGAGAGAGAGAGAGAGAGAATGAGCGCCTCTGGCTGGGAGGAGAGAGGAAACAGCCTTGACCTTGTGGACATTAGTGCTGAGAGAGATGGACTGATGCAGTAGATGATAATGATCAGGGTCAGAGCTGGTGGTGCCAGACACACACGCTGCTCTCTGGATGCTGACAAAGGGCAGTTGTGTCTGGGTTTTTGGGCCACAGGCCAGCCCTGCTGCCCTTGTCTGACTTGGGCAGTGTAAAGAGGAGATATTGTCTGTGTGTGTGTGTGTGGGTGCCTAAAGAGCGAAGAACCCTTCACCTCCATCAAGGCTTCTTTTGTGTGGCACAGACTTACAAATGGTATGACATGAGTGTTGTTTGGGCTCTGGGAAAAGTGAGAGACTGCAGGATTCAGTAGAATGGTCTCAGTAGAATTGAAGTGGACTGTTGAGACACTTGCCTATAGCATGGTACAGTTTGTCATTTGCTCTTACACTGGACACTAAATATTAGACCCTCCTTCCAAAGCAGCAAATGATATGGCTGTACATATATAGCTGTAACTGGCATATAAACAAGTTTTATATATATATATATATATATATATATATATATATATATATATATATATATTTTTTTTTTTTTTTTTTTTTTTTTTTTTTTTTTTAATTAGAGCACTGTATTTGAAGTTGCCAAAAAGCACTATCAGTTTTACTAAGTGGTTTATCGGTGAAAATAATTAGATTTCCATTTTTCAAGAATTAGTAACAAGTAATTAATTGGGTCTCCGCTAATTTGATGCAAATGTTATTTCTATGCAGTTTCACCACATCTGTTCTTGGAAAATGTGTCTCGCTAAATGATTTTGCCCCCGCAGTAAACCACATTTGGTAAAGCGCAATTCTTAACTGTGACGTTTACGAACAACTCAAAAGTAGATCATTAGCATCGGATCTGGTTTTACCAAAGGACTAATCACATGGCTGCAGTTTCGTCATTCACTTGTTACACGGCTTAAGATGAACAGCAGAGGCCTTGGTATTAGCAGAGAGGAGCAAAGCCAATACTTTCTCTTGCTTTTCTTGAACAGTGATTGTGTCTGTGTCTGCTTGCCTGTGTCACTGAACCATATAATTGCCCCTCTCTCATTCTGGCACACCGGTCCCTCTCCCTTAGATTCATGAGACGCTTTCTCTGAGGAGAAACATTTCTCATTTTGCATCTGATTCCTTACTAACAAGGCGACGCTGCCCTTGCATTCAAATTCAGAAATAATGAAAAATTCTATGAATATTTCAGTGTAGTGACACAGAGAGGTTGTTTGATGGCTGTGAGTCCTCTGATCTGCCCCCACCGGACTAAACAACCCTAACAAGGGAGACAGCAATGCAACAAATCAGAAATCATGATGTGAATCTGTAATGAAATGTGGGTTTTTTGGTTTTTTTTGTTTGTTTTGTTTTGTTTTGTCTTTTCTTAATAACAGCTAGACAGCCTTGGGGGGGGGGGGGGGGTTGTCTTGTAAAATGGCTGGAGTGCTTTGATATTTGTACATTCAATTTCTGTCGAATCATTAACGTAACATTGGACAAAAGCCTCCACTGGAAACCGAAACAGTGAGACTGTAGACACGTTTTCAGTCAATGCCTTGTCACAGGCTGTGGTTATGCAAAGGAAGCTCTGTTTTTACTCATGCCTGAGCAACATTTGCAAACTTAAAAAGGGTTTTGCACAAACAACTTCTTTGGAACAGATTCTATAACTGTCACAACATGGATAGGTTCCGTATACATATTTGTAAAAGTCGTGGCTGCTCATTTAGCTGGTCCTGTGAGCATCTTGGGGCCAAATGAATTCAGAACGCAGTTTTTTTTTTTGTTTTATTTTGTTTTTGGCTACGATCAAAAGGAAAGTCTGTACAGAGGCCTTGGATTTAATAGAATTAATTATAAATGGATAATTGGATCAATTTGCCAGGCAGAAACTGTCAAGGATACAAAGTAATCATCTTAATAGCAATCTTTTTTTTTCTATGTCGATTTATCTTGTGAAAAGGCAAGGTTGAGGTCCAGAGGTTAATGTAATTATAGTCCAATTCTTTCCTTCACTTCTCACAATAATAGTAATTAATCTCTCAGATCTCCAGGCTGAAGAGAAGAGAGGAATTCTGGGAAATGCTGAACAGTGCAGCCTTAACAATTAGCCTCAAACATTAACATTTCTCAGGTACAACTCATTAGGCTGAAGTTTCTCGACACCATACTGACATTTGGACTCTTGGGGATTTGTTCCTGTCTAAATTAGATGCCTGAAACACTTGTTTAGTTTTATGAAATGTTAAATGGAAAAAACATTTGTTGATTAATTTTGTTGATTTAATTTTTTCCCCCTAAAACAGTTTGTCTGAGACATTTTTGGTTTTGTTGTTACTCTGACAATAATAAAAAATGATGTTAATTAACCTGAAATTAGTCTTGAGCATAATTTACTGAAGCTACTAACATGATCAATTATTGATTGAAGAACAAGCACCAATCACTTGTTGTGTAATTGGTTTCATGGATAGAACAGATGTCAGTCTGAGCTTCCCAACTACCGGTCTAAGCATGTATGTCCAAGAGAAGACAACAGTGACTTCTTGCATAACATTTGGAGACTGTTCCTGCTCATAAAGAGACTGCACAAAAATATTACATCAGTGACAATAGTTTGAAAGCTCTAACGAATTCATAATTAAGCAAATCCCTGGGCTGCGGAGTGAGAGTGTTTATACGTGCAGTGTAGAGTATTCTGGCATAAACGGTCCTGGGTTCCTGCCTAACTAAACCACAGATTTACACCAAGTCCTCAGCAGCCTTTTGTGAGCTCACCGAGGTGTGAAGAGATGTAATGAAACAGAGCCTCGTTTATGGGGGAGAACATTCATATTCATTAGCAGAGGGCATTAGCATACGATGCCTGTGATAGACTCCTGATGCATGTTTTATGAGCGCAGTTAATGGTACGCCAGTGACTGGGGTGAGAGCAATAAAAAAGCGATACTTCTGGAGCTTCCTTGGGAAAGCCACGGGGCACAGGGCTAGATTATTGATTCTCCCCTGTGTCCTATTGATCGCTGATGTTTTCATTGCACAAAAAAAAAAAAAAAAAGTCTGCTAAGCTGGTGTGTATCTGAGAGACACTGACTACACATCCCATTGACTCTGACTATCAATAGCCACAGTGCTGGGTATCATTAAATTCTCATCAGCGCACCCTCATCCGCCACACACTAGTGACTGCCTCACATGACCTCTGGATCGAAGCAGCCAGCACACAGGGTCTTCCGTCGCTGTACACTGCTGGGGATTTCTCCACAGCACTCCTGACTGCAACTGAGAACAGGCCAGTCAGACCCCAAAACCGTCACGCCCTCCATTCATAAGCAAAGTACCATGCTCTTTTCATAAACATTTCTCTGAATCACAAGGCTAATCACCGGAAGACTAATCTAATAAGATTAAGTATTAAGCAATAAACAATATATTTTCCAGTGCTGGTAAGCCCATTAATGTACCCTCAGGGCAACCTATATTACCGTATGTGTCCAAACGTGGAACGGTCACCAATCACAATCGTCTACTACTGTGTACATGACAGATTTTTTTTTGACATTTCTCATGGGGCTGTTAATTATAGTTATTTTCTAGGGATAGCTAACTCAGAATAATGATTTATTGGCCTGCAAAATAGCTCCACAATCTGAAGTACTTTGGCATATTTATTCAGCATAATGCATTTTGCCTGAGAGAGAGAGAGAGAGAGAGAGAGAGAGAGAGAGAGAGAGAGAGTAGAAAAGGGTGTGTGTGTGAAGGGTGGAAGGGAAGTCTCTCACACTAACAGCTCCTGTGAGCCGAGCAGCCCTGTCTGGAAAATGAAGATTTTTTTTCTCCTCCTCTCCTGCGCTCCACTTGCTGCTCTCCCAGAGGACCCAGGACTTGATGAGCCTGTGGAGGTGTTAGGGAGACCTGACTGACTACCCTAGTAGAGCACAGAGGAGCCAGCCGTCACCAGCGCAATCCCACTGAGGGACATATTTCACCTCTGACAGGAAGGGCTGTCTCCTTTCCTCTCTGCCCATCCCCCCACACTGCAAATGGTGGAAGGGCGACTAGAGCTGAGATGAATGGACGGGGTCTGAAGGAGGTTTGGGGGGTGGGGTGGGGGGTTGGGACTAAGGGTAACAAGGACAGGTGCGAGGGAGTTGTGGTAATGCCACGGTCTATTAGAGAGTGAGTGGTCACACACCAACAGAGCAGGCAGCCTGATAAACAGGCCCAGGCTCTGATAATGGTATGTCTGATCAATAGCTTGTCCTCCCCTTCTCTGCTCTGCTCCCTAGAGAGGATGAGAGAGAGAGAGAGAGAGAGAGAGGGAGGGAGGGAGGGAGGGATGTCCGGGGGTTAGAGGTCATAAATACGTGTGTGAGGGAGAGGGGGGTGGGGGGGTATTTGACAATGATTTCACCTTTAGTCCTGTTTCTCTCTCTAATGTTTGCCACTTTTGGGAGCAGAGTAAAACTATCATCCCAGTTTAACTAATCATCACACCCACAGCACTGCTGCAATAGTTCATTTGTATATGTACTCATAAGAAATTCTATTCACACACACATTCAGGGTACACATGCTACATTCTTCAGTTTTAGCATATGACTACATTTCTCCCAGCTATTTTTTTCTTGGGATTATTGATCATATGATGAAGAGTGTGCTGGAGGTAGAGGCTGTGGTGGTTTCAAAGGTTTAATGGTTTTCATTTTCCTGCTGTAGATATATGAACGCAGGAGGTTATTGATGGTTGTCCTCATTCCTCCTCAGTCACACCATCCATTTCATTTATTTCCTGTCGTTTTGCCGACATACTGCATTTCCAATCTCCTCCACATAATGAAGCCACACAGCACACTCAGATTCCGCCACTTTAGCACCTTTCTCTCTGACGCTCTATCAAATTATGCTCGTCCGCACTCGAATTTTCACTGACTGATTTTGAAGTTCTACGAACATTACGTTAAACAAGATGCTGAATATCCAAAGTAGGTGGCGGTTGTCCACCAGGAGGGCAGTAATCCTGCCAGGTTTTATTCCAGTGCTAATCCAACACCTCAAACTAATATTGAGATGCTCCACGGGACCTTTATTTACCTGATTCAAAATAAAGTGAGGTTGGAGCAAAATCCTCCATAGTTTGTGGCCTTTAATACTCACAGTTGCCGAACGTTGTCGCGAGAAGCCCCTTAATTAACCATGGATTCAAAGAAATCTTCATAGGAATCATTGCGTCCAACCTCTTCATGGACATGTGTTTTTAGGTCCTTTAGGAAAGTCAACTTTATGGCACCAGTAGCTGAATTTTGAAAGGCAAGAAAACCCACCCATCACAAATAAAACAAATATACACCCAACTGACTGTGTGTAGAGCTTAAAAAATGGAAATAATTCAAATCGCATATTAAGTAGGCAGAGCACAAAAAGCAAATCATGCAATAACAGTTATTGAAAAACTACACGATTCATCAATGTGATTACCTTAAATAAAGCACACGATAAATGTTTGTCAATACCAGTATCTGCATTTCACAGAATTCATCTCTTTTCATGGTAACAAAGTCTTATTTGTCAGGCGATTATACACTGTGCATTGTACCTTATTTTTTTTAAGCACAGTGTGCAAAACGTGCTGTCCAACACGCAGCATTGGAATCAGGAGTGTGTAGGAGGACGATAAGGCCTTAAACAACCAACAGTAAGCACTCAGAGCAACGTTTCCGGTATCTCTAAAAACCACCACAACCGCACTGTTTAAAATCACTACACTGCTGCAGCATTTTTTTTATCTAGGTCAGATATTTCTCCGTGAAAGTCAGCCGTGTCATTTGGAGAGTTATTGTTGTATATTTGTACATGTAAATTGGACAGAGAAGGCGTAAGTATATGAACAAGCCTCACACAGTTGCTGTAATAGCCATGCCGCGATTATTGAGGAAAGAGAAAAAACATGAGGTTTCGTGGCCTTAATGGTGTTTCATGTGTAGATTCAAAGAGTATGTCATATGTGGCACAGCTATGTTCTATTTGCTAAGGTTTTTATTTGAACCGGATGAGGAAAATGTGCGTCAAAGACTACTGCCCTATCAAGCTGTGGTGTCTGTGTGCGCGCGTGTGTGTGTGTGTGTGTGTGTGTGTGTGTGTAAGTCATGAGTTTAGCAGAACTAACAAGGTTAAAAGAGCAACTTCCCTTTCTTGAGGGCAGAGTGTGGGGGAAGTTCTATCTCCAGTGCAGAAGTCTACAGCCCAGCACTGTGCCTCAGAAGAGGAAGTGGAAAAACAGCAGACACACACATGCAAACACAAACACAAATATACACATGCACATAAACACACACGCGCGCGCGCACGAACGCACACACACGCACACATCAAACTCATGCGTCTATTTTTTCACTCAGTTAGTCGCAGCCACAGGACAATTTTAAAGATCCTTTTTTTTCTTCTCTCTTTTTTTCTTTCTTCTTTTCTCTCAACGTGCTACTGTTATCTCAGAGTGACAGTTGTGGCTTTAATGGCGGCGATATATCCTGCCTGGGAAAGTGAGACCTCATAACTTGAGAGAGAAAAAAAGGGAGAGAGAGAGAGAGAGAGAGAGAGGGAGAGAGAGAGAGAGCCCACAGACCATAAACCACATGCTGAAGCCTCAGTAGTGCAGCTAGCTTGAAAACTTCAAACACTAACAAGCTGGAATAACATTTTGCTTGGGGTGTCTTCTGCTCAAAGTCTCACAGCTGGTTGGCAAGCTGATGTGGAGCAGGCAAGATTTATTACTGGGCTTGTAGCATTCTGATACAACCAAACCACACTGTACAGAATGGCAGAGGTGGTGGAATTTTGTGATTGCAGATGCATAAATATACATAAATATGTCTCCTCCTACTGAAAGCATGGTATACAGGCAAATCAACTAGGGTAATAATGTTTTTTCAGGGACAGAGGGAAATGCTCTCACCTCAACACACACATACACACACACAAACTTTCAATGGTGCCTTCTTGCTCTTAGAGAGCGATGAGTGAAATAAAATATAGATGGTCCCACAGGAAAAAAAATAGCTGTCAACAGTTTAAAAAGTAGCAGAAATCAGGTCATGCATTTCAGACCACCTCAGTGTGAGGTGATAGGGTTGGAAGTAGTGTTTGATGGGAAACTCAACATGTGTCACGTTTTGGTGTGTGAATTTTGTGCTGATAGCTCAGTAGCAGCGGGGCGGGGGTGGGGTTCAGGCTCCACACTAAATTCCACTTACATTAACTGCCAGGACTGTCTGTCGTCATGGAAACAACAAAAATTTTCCTTGCTGACCTCCAAGTGTTTCTTGATGGAGTATAACACTTGCCACGCTCCATATCTCTTGGTGTAGCTCTTTATCTCCCTTTATCTAGACCCATGCACTATATTTTCTCATAGACTTTCACTCCTTTATCTCTCAATCTCTCTCTCCCTCTCTCTCTTTCTTTTCTGCACATTCATCATCATGCCTGGGTTGTTGGATTGATGTGAGTATCTTGTTATTTGATGACAGGAAGTTTAGAATGCTGAGCCAGAGCAACAATTATATCACAGCCCTCACCTTCTGGCCACACACACACACACACACACACACACGCATACACTCAAACACGTGCACGCATGCAAACCGAGAAATACAGACGTTGCAACTATGCCAAAGCATGTATGAACCTGTACGTTTCTGCTAAAATATGTTACACTCACATACACACACACACACACACACACACACACACACACACACACACACACACATATAAACAATCACACCAGAGTTTGAAGCTGCTAAACAGACAGAAGGCCTTAATGCGATAACTACTCACACATGCCTGAACAGTGCTGTGGCTTACTGTTAGTTGGTAGGACGGTTCAACGACTTACAGACACCATCTGAGACGGCTCTATCACAAACAGGGGGAGGGCGAAGAGAGAGAGAGCGAGAGAGAGAGAGAGAGCAAGAGAACAGGAGCACAGTAGCATAACCACACAAAGGGAAGTGGTATGGAAAGAATGTTTGAGGACTCCAGGCTGAGGCGTGGGTGCTGTTTCTTACGTTAAAGAATAAAGGTTAGGTGCAGCATTTGTCTGCACTGCTCCACTGACCCGTTTCAGAGCCTCCGTTCTCTTACGACAGCAATCTCGTGGGACTGAATTCGCAAAAAACTTCCGCGTACACCTTCTCTCTGCAGCTAGATGTACCCACAAGATGGAAAAAAACTTGTTTTTACCATATTATCTCATATTTGAGGAAGAAAAACAACAGCTCTGTCAATTGGTTAGCGGCATTCAGTCTAACATGCAATCTTTCATCATCTTCCTTTTATGAAATCAATGAGAAACAGATGCGACGTGATTCAACTTTATGACACATGTCCACTATTTAGCCCAGATTTTGCACACTGTGACAGAGGTACGGGCACCATATCCTTGTATTTAGAGGGTTTTTTTTTTTTTCTTTCTAATGTTGAAAATGAAAAAAAAAAAAAAAAGAACGTCAGTGGCTGGAAAAAGCCGTTAAAGCAGTTTAGACCACCCACATTGACACGGAAGAATAAATCGGGCAAAGCGCGTGGTCTCAGTGAAACGAAGCCTCTAACCAGATAAGTCTGTGTTTTTGTCAGCCACATGAGAGACGCTCACATCTGCACAAGATTTCCGCCTCCTTATAGACTCAACACGATTCGCCATTTAAACATCACAGACCTGCAACAAAGCTGGAAATTAATGATTTTATAGAAAATAATGGGGGTGGAGGGGAAGCCCTCCAATTTAGCTGCATGTATAGAAGAATGGGGCTCTTACACATGTTATTCTGTGTCTGACAGACGTCTACTGAGTAGCTGTTTTTGCCCATATGTGGCACATGGCTTGTTTGCATGGAAAATGGCACCAGTCATTTCCATCACTGAGGGTTGTGACCACCACTGAGGGGTATGAAGGGAATTTTAGAGTGCCAGATTATGACATTCATTCATAAACTACCACTGCTAAACAAGCCAAGTCTATTATTTTAGTCACCTAGGTCAGTTTGCATGTTCTGTCACCAGAGAAAAGTTCTTTGAATCTGGACCATAAACTTACCAGTCCAAACTCCTTATGGTCTCTAGCAGTGATTTCTTGCTGGGTTTGGAGTATACACAGCTCTATTCCATTTAGATATCAATCCAGAATGAGAGGGTAAGGCTTTTTGAATGGCTGGTATATTTGATAACCTACAATGTCCCTGTTTGGTTGATATATGTCCTGTATCAGGAGAATTCCTCAGAGCTTAATGAACTTTTTTAAACATTAATTATATTGTCGTGGGTTGATGTACAGCCATGTTCAGTAGCTGAGTTGTCCTCTGTGACATTAATAAGGTCATCTCTTTTCTCAGCTGAAAGGGGAGGACGGGCTTGAGTGTGAGATCCTTTGGATGAATGAGCCATGTTTCGCTGCGGGGACAGAATACCCAGGCCAGAGAGATGACTTACGGGCACTTTGATGTTTACGTTGCCGTTTTTGTCCTGTTATATTTCATTGATTTACAACTGTGAGGCAAACTCATTGTCCCTCCTGCACTAAAAATAACAGAAGAGAAACAACAGCAGGGACACGCTGATGGTATTGATTTAGATGGCCAGTCACAGACTTTGTGATGCCTGCCCCTGGGTGTTTTTATCTGGAGTAGAAAAGTAACAGAGTAGATGGGCTGGAGGTTTCCATGTATACCAATCAGAGTTTATAAATGGCTCCATTACTTTCATTTCCCTTGGTTACCGCAGGAACATTAGCAATTATTTTCTCATGGGCTTCGCTCATAGAACTAATAATCTTGTGATTTAGTGCCTCGTAGCATAGTGCACCTACTCCTGCCCACTCTAATCCATTCATCTTGCCACCTATCAGTTTTACTTTGCTGGGACAAATTGCTTTTCTGAGGACCTGTGAGAAAAAAAATAGGTCAGTAGGTATCTCCCAAGGCTCCACTCCCATTAGAAAATGCTAACAATGTACCCTGCTACTCTGTAGGTTTTTGCCTGGTGACTTAAGATTAGTTAAAATCATGCTAATAAAAGGAAAGTTATCTCCAGTGCCAAACATGTATGTACTGCACATTTCAGATCTGTGATGGCATTAGCAAAGTTCATTACTGTTATAACTGAATTTAAGACTGACAGGCCAATGCATATACAGTCTGACTGTGATAGTCATTATAAATTTAATGCTATGTTTGTGATCAGTTAGATTAAGCAATGCTTTGGAGTTATTTACAGCCGGTTGTAGATGCCTAAATACCATGTGAACTTTGTGTGTGTGTGTGTGTGTGTGTGTGTGAGTGTGTCTGTGTTAGGGAGAGAGAAAGAAAGAAAGAGAGAGAGAGAGAGAGAGAGAGAGAGGGAGAGGCTGTGCGTTTATGGGCGTGCGTGTGTGTGTGTGTGTGCGTGTGTGGTGTGGTGTGTGTATGTGTACGTGTGTGTGTGTGTGTGTGTGCATGTGTGTGTGTATGTGTATGTATGTGTATGTATGTGTGTGTGTGTGTGTGTGTGTGTGTGTGTGTGTGTGTGTGTGTGTGTGCGCGTGTGTGTGGTGTGGTGTGTGTGTGTGTGTGTGTCTGTGTTTGTGTATGTGTATGTATGTGTGTGTGTTTCACCACTAGCAGTTTGAGTGATGGCAGTGCTCTGGCTTATTTTAGCTGTGTGCTCTGTGGCTGTGCAAATGGATAGCTAGCTGTTTGAGCAGAGTGAGCTTCCACTGGTGTGGCTCTGTGGGCTCCATGACTCCAGCACTGCTGTCCTATTAGCATGTCTCCAGGGAAGAGAGAGAGAGAGAGAGAGAGAGAGACAGACCTGGAGTCCAGGGGGACAGTGTTAGATTAGCTCGTAAATCATGGCTCAGGGGACAAGAAGAAAGCGGTGACATCATCACTCTTGGACATGCTGCTACCCTGCAGCCTGTTCGTACAGTCCTGTTAGAGTCACTCCCAGAGCTGACAGCCTCTGACAAGCTGTTTGTTCCACAACACTGGAGAAGTGTCATGGTGTTGTATGAATTATGGGGTTTTTTTCTGTGTGTGTGACACAGGCTTTCAGGGCAGGAGCTGTTAGGATATACTTATGCAGAGGTCATGTTTTTGAAAACATTGCAATGATTAATATTTTTTATTACTGTCTGAAGTCAGAATCATCTCAAGGATGTTTTAATCCCTTTCAAATCCAGATTTTGTGTTCTTTCTCTGAAGACCAACACTCTTCTATAAATTTGGTTAGGTTTAAGATTTTTGTCTTCATGAAGGCCTTAAATTTGTCCAAATGTCAAAGTCTGTAATAAGGCTTGCAGATCTCCTGTGTACACACCACACACACACACACCACACACACACAGTCACTGGAATGTGGTCACAGCCTCCATTGGCCAACAGCCCTGACCTCACGGCTTCCCAGGACTGGACTGGATGGGAAACACAGCCAGCCAGGTCTGGCCAGGGCCAAGATGCATCTGCTGCGGTAAGGACAGGCCATGTGTACCAAAGAGAAAGAGAGAGGGAGAGAGTGCACCCAGTGTGAATGTGTGCCCACAGAGAGAGCGAGAGAAAGAGAGAGAAAGGGAGAGAGAGAGAGAGAGGGAGAGAGAGAGAGAGTGCACCCAGTGTGAAAGTGTGCCCACAGAGAGAGAGAGAGAGAGAGCGAGAGAAACAGAGAGAAAGGGAGAGAGAGAGAGAGAGAGAGAGAGTGCACCCAGTGTGAATGTGTGCCCAGAGAGAAAAAGAGAGAGAGGATGTGGTACGCTCCAACAGCAACTGTATTACACTAATGCTACATACCAAAGGAGCCCACCCAAGAGCATACACACACACACACACGCACACACACACACACACACACACACAAACACACCATTGACCTAATTACACATCCAGTACCTGGCGTTACCTCTGAAGTCACTGAATGTGTGGCTATGCATCAAAGCCATGGAGTAAACTAAAAATGGTTCTTTCTGTCCACTGCGATACACATCACCTCACAGAGTCCAGTTCTCTCCCTGCCTACAGTATAATGGGAGTTGACATAGTGTAGTTACTACCACTGGCGGGGCTGGGGGGGGCATTGGGGGAGGACTCGGGGAACTCCATGTGTACAGTGGATTCGGAGTGTGGTAGCTTCAGGCTCCACAGCAAGAGCTGTTTGTCACACCAGGACTAGTCACCACACTCCTCTGAGTCTTGCCCTTTGTCCCTGTCATGTTCACTTGATCTAATCTCTTAGACTAAACTGTACATTCACACTGGATTTGAGGATGAGATAAGAAACCCTGAGGCTTGCTTATCTGGAGTTATCAGAGAAAGAGAGAGAGAGAGGGGGGGGGGGTGATAGAAAACAGAGTAGGGCCAACTTATCTTCTCCTGTGACCAGGGGGCCTTCTGTTTGTCTTAGTGTAGCTGCAGATTTGCTTAACAACATGAGCGAGAGAGAGAGAGAGAGAGAGAGAGAGAGAGAGAGAGAGTCTGAGCAAAGCATAACCATGCTTAAGGGGTCCCAAAGGTGGTGATGCAGTAAAAGTAATTGACAGTGGTCACAAGCTAACAATGTGGGAAATACAGGACAGTGCAGTATGGAGTTAACATGAGCGAGCAATGCTAGGAAAGAGCTCCCATCATTCCTCAGTGCAAAGTTGGAAGGAAGGTTTGAGAAAAGAGCCTGAGGCCAGTTGGCATTTGTTCACTGAGTAATAGCCAGATTATGGAGTTTCACACTGTCAACGTCTGGATTAGCATAGCTTTTTTTTTTTTTTTTTTTTGCTTTCCCTTTTATAGCTAAATAGCATGTAAAACACT